>NW_027365333.1:0-122530 GCF_046119375.1 Phyllobates terribilis | reverse complement strand
AAGGAGCTGGCATCTCACTCTCTTTGAATCTTCTTTATCATGCTAGGATTAGCAGAAAAAGCTAAAAATTTCAGAATTGCACCGTGCAATGTGGAGATATTACTGTTTGTGCATTTACAATATTCATTGATTTTTGCCATTGAAAAACATGTTTTTCATATACCAGAAATGTTTGAAGCTACTGACTGAATGAAAGGAGCTGGCATCTCACTCTCTTTGAATCTTCTTTATCATGCTAGGATTAACAGGAAAAAGCTAAAAATTTCAGAATTGCACGGTGCAATGTGGAGATATTACTGTTTGTGCATTTACAATATTCATTGATTTTTGCCATTGAAAAACATGTTTTTCATATACCAGAAATGTTTGAAGCTACTGACTGAATGAAAGGAGCTGGCATCTCACTCTCTTTGAATCTTCTTTATCATGCTAGGATTAACAGGAAAAAGCAAAAAATTTCAGAATTGCACCTTGCAATGTGGAGATATTACTGTTTGTGCATTTACAATATTCATTGATTTTTGCCATTGAAAAACATGTTTTTCATATACCAGAAATGTTTGAAGCTACTGACTGAATGAAAGGAGCTGGCATCTCACTCTCTTTGAATCTTCTTTATCATGCTAGGATTAACAGGAAAAAGCTAAAAATTTCAGAATTGCACCTTGCAATGTGGAGATATTACTGTTTGTGCATTTACAATATTCATTGATTTTTGCCATTGAAAAACGTCCAGAAATGTTTGAAGCTACTGACTGAATGAAAGGAGCTGGCATCTCACTCTCTTTGAATCTTCTTTATCATGCTAGGATTAGCAGGAAAAAGCAAAAAATTTCAGAATTGCACCGTGCAATGTGGAGATATTACTGTTTGTGCATTTACAATATTCATTGATTTTTGCCATTGAAAAACATGTTTTTCATATACCAGAAATGTTTGAAGCTACTGACTGAATGAAAGGAGCTGGCATCTCACTCTCTTTGAATCTTCTTTATCATGCTAGGATTAACAGGAAAAAGCTAAAAATTTCAGAATTGCACCTTGCAATGTGGAGATATTACTGTTTGTGCATTTACAATATTCATTGATTTTTGCCATTGAAAAACGTCCAGAATGTTTGAAGCTACTGACTGAATGAAAGGAGCTGGCATCTCACTCTCTTTGAATCTTCTTTATCATGCTAGGATTAACAGGAAAAAGCAAAAAATTTCAGAATTGCACCTTGCAATGTGGAGATATTACTGTTTGTGCATTTACAATATTCATTGATTTTTGCCATTGAAAAACATGTTTTTCTTATACCAGAAATGTTTGAAGCTACTGACTGAATGAAAGGAGCTGGCATCTCACTCTCTTTGAATCTTCTTTATCATGCTAGGATTAACAGGAAAAAGCTAAAAATTTCAGAATTGCACCGTGCAATGTGGAGATATTACTGTTTGTGCATTTACAATATTCATTGATTTTTGCCATTGAAAAACATGTTTTTCATATACCAGAAATGTTTGAAGCTACTGACTGAATGAAAGGAGCTGGCATCTCACTCTCTTTGAATCTTCTTTATCATGCTAGGATTAGCAGGAAAAAGCAAAAAATTTCAGAATTGCACCGTGCAATGTGGAGATATTACTGTTTGTGCATTTACAATATTCATTGATTTTTGCCATTGAAAAACGTCCAGAAATGTTTGAAGCTACTGACTGAATGAAAGGAGCTGGCATCTCACTCTCTTTGAATCTTCTTTATCATGCTAGGATTAGCAGGAAAAAGCTAAAAATTTCAGAATTGCACCGTGCAATGTGGAGATATTACTGTTTGTGCATTTACAATATTCATTGATTTTTGCCATTGAAAAACATGTTTTTCATATACCAGAAATGTTTGAAGCTACTGACTGAATGAAAGGAGCTGGCATCTCACTCTCTTTGAATCTTCTTTATCATGCTAGGATTAACAGGAAAAAGCTAAAAATTTCAGAATTGCACGGTGCAATGTGGAGATATTACTGTTTGTGCATTTACAATATTCATTGATTTTTGCCATTGAAAAACATGTTTTTCATATACCAGAAATGTTTGAAGCTACTGACTGAATGAAAGGAGCTGGCATCTCACTCTCTTTGAATCTTCTTTATCATGCTAGGATTAACAGGAAAAAGCTAAAAATTTCAGAATTGCACCTTGCAATGTGGAGATATTACTGTTTGTGCATTTACAATATTCATTGATTTTTGCCATTGAAAAACGTCCAGAAATGTTTGAAGCTACTGACTGAATGAAAGGAGCTGGCATCTCACTCTCTTTGAATCTTCTTTATCATGCTAGGATTAGCAGGAAAAAGCAAAAAATTTCAGAATTGCACCGTGCAATGTGGAGATATTACTGTTTGTGCATTTACAATATTCATTGATTTTTGCCATTGAAAAACATGTTTTTCATATACCAGAAATGTTTGAAGCTACTGACTGAATGAAAGGAGCTGGCATCTCACTCTCTTTGAATCTTCTTTATCATGCTAGGATTAACAGGAAAAAGCTAAAAATTTCAGAATTGCACCTTGCAATGTGGAGATATTACTGTTTGTGCATTTACAATATTCATTGATTTTTGCCATTGAAAAACATGTTTTTCATATACCAGAAATGTTTGAAGCTACTGACTGAATGAAAGGAGCTGGCATCTCACTCTCTTTGAATCTTCTTTATCATGCTAGGATTAACAGGAAAAAGCTAAAAATTTCAGAATTGCACCTTGCAATGTGGAGATATTACTGTTTGTGCATTTACAATATTCATTGATTTTTGCCATTGAAAAACGTCCAGAAATGTTTGAAGCTACTGACTGAATGAAAGGAGCTGGCATCTCACTCTCTTTGAATCTTCTTTATCATGCTAGGATTAGCAGGAAAAAGCAAAAAATTTCAGAATTGCACCGTGCAATGTGGAGATATTACTGTTTGTGCATTTACAATATTCATTGATTTTTGCCATTGAAAAACATGTTTTTCATATACCAGAAATGTTTGAAGCTACTGACTGAATGAAAGGAGCTGGCATCTCACTCTCTTTGAATCTTCTTTATCATGCTAGGATTAGCAGGAAAAAGCAAAAAATTTCAGAATTGCACCGTGCAATGTGGAGATATTACTGTTTGTGCATTTACAATATTCATTGATTTTTGCCATTGAAAAACATGTTTTTCATATACCAGAAATGTTTGAAGCTACTGACTGAATGAAAGGAGCTGGCATCTCACTCTCTTTGAATCTTCTTTATCATGCTAGGATTAGCAGGAAAAAGCTAAAAATTTCAGAATTGCACCGTGCAATGTGGAGATATTACTGTTTGTGCATTTACAATATTCATTGATTTTTGCCATTGAAAAACATGTTTTTCATATACCAGAAATGTTTGAAGCTACTGACTGAATGAAAGGAGCTGGCATCTCACTCTCTTTGAATCTTCTTTATCATGCTAGGATTAGCAGGAAAAAGCAAAAAATTTCAGAATTGCACCTTGCAATGTGGAGATATTACTGTTTGTGCATTTACAATATTCATTGACTTTTGCCATTGAAAAACGTCCAGAAATGTTTGAAGCTACTGACTGAATGAAAGGAGCTGGCATCTCACTCTCTTTGAATCTTCTTTATCATGCTAGGATTAACAGGAAAAAGCTAAAAATTTCAGAATTGCACCGTGCAATGTGGAGATATTACTGTTTGTGCATTTACAATATTCATTGATTTTTGCCATTGAAAAACATGTTTTTCATATACCAGAAATGTTTGAAGCTACTGACTGAATGAAAGGAGCTGGCATCTCACTCTCTTTGAATCTTCTTTATCATGCTAGGATTAACAGGAAAAAGCTAAAAATTTCAGAATTGCACCTTGCAATGTGGAGATATTACTGTTTGTGCATTTACAATATTCATTGATTTTTGCCATTGAAAAACATGTTTTTCATATACCAGAAATGTTTGAAGCTACTGACTGAATGAAAGGAGCTGGCATCTCACTCTCTTTGAATCTTCTTTATCATGCTAGGATTAACAGGAAAAAGCAAAAAATTTCAGAATTGCACCGTGCAATGTGGAGATATTACTGTTTGTGCATTTACAATATTCATTGATTTTTGCCATTGAAAAACATGTTTTTCATATACCAGAAATGTTTGAAGCTACTGACTGAATGAAAGGAGCTGGCATCTCACTCTCTTTGAATCTTCTTTATCATGCTAGGATTAGCAGGAAAAAGCTAAAAATTTCAGAATTGCACCGTGCAATGTGGAGATATTACTGTTTGTGCATTTACAATATTCATTGATTTTTGCCATTGAAAAACATGTTTTTCATATACCAGAAATGTTTGAAGCTACTGACTGAATGAAAGGAGCTGGCATCTCACTCTCTTTGAATCTTCTTTATCATGCTAGGATTAGCAGGAAAAAGCAAAAAATTTCAGAATTGCACCGTGCAATGTGGAGATATTACTGTTTGTGCATTTACAATATTCATTGATTTTTGCCATTGAAAAACATGTTTTTCATATACCAGAAATGTTTGAAGCTACTGACTGAATGAAAGGAGCTGGCATCTCACTCTCTTTGAATCTTCTTTATCATGCTAGGATTAGCAGGAAAAAGCAAAAAATTTCAGAATTGCACCTTGCAATGTGGAGATATTACTGTTTGTGCATTTACAATATTCATTGATTTTTGCCATTGAAAAACGTCCAGAAATGTTTGAAGCTACTGACTGAATGAAAGGAGCTGGCATCTCACTCTCTTTGAATCTTCTTTATCATGCTAGGATTAACAGGAAAAAGCAAAAAATTTCAGAATTGCACCGTGCAATGTGGAGATATTACTGTTTGTGCATTTACAATATTCATTGATTTTTGCCATTGAAAAACATGTTTTTCATATACCAGAAATGTTTGAAGCTACTGACTGAATGAAAGGAGCTGGCATCTCACTCTCTTTGAATCTTCTTTATCATGCTAGGATTAGCAGGAAAAAGCAAAAAATTTCAGAATTGCACCTTGCAATGTGGAGATATTACTGTTTGTGCATTTACAATATTCATTGATTTTTGCCATTGAAAAACATGTTTTTCATATACCAGAAATGTTTGAAGCTACTGACTGAATGAAAGGAGCTGGCATCTCACTCTCTTTGAATCTTCTTTATCATGCTAGGATTAACAGGAAAAAGCTAAAAATTTCAGAATTGCACCTTGCAATGTGGAGATATTACTGTTTGTGCATTTACAATATTCATTGATTTTTGCCATTGAAAAACATGTTTTTCATATACCAGAAATGTTTGAAGCTACTGACTGAATGAAAGGAGCTGGCATCTCACTCTCTTTGAATCTTCTTTATCATGCTAGGATTAACAGGAAAAAGCTAAAAATTTCAGAATTGCACCTTGCAATGTGGAGATATTACTGTTTGTGCATTTACAATATTCATTGATTTTTGCCATTGAAAAACGTCCAGAAATGTTTGAAGCTACTGACTGAATGAAAGGAGCTGGCATCTCACTCTCTTTGAATCTTCTTTATCATGCTAGGATTAGCAGGAAAAAGCAAAAAATTTCAGAATTGCACCGTGCAATGTGGAGATATTACTGTTTGTGCATTTACAATATTCATTGATTTTTGCCATTGAAAAACATGTTTTTCATATACCAGAAATGTTTGAAGCTACTGACTGAATGAAAGGAGCTGGCATCTCACTCTCTTTGAATCTTCTTTATCATGCTAGGATTAGCAGGAAAAAGCTAAAAATTTCAGAATTGCACCGTGCAATGTGGAGATATTACTGTTTGTGCATTTACAATATTCATTGATTTTTGCCATTGAAAAACATGTTTTTCATATACCAGAAATGTTTGAAGCTACTGACTGAATGAAAGGAGCTGGCATCTCACTCTCTTTGAATCTTCTTTATCATGCTAGGATTAACAGGAAAAAGCTAAAAATTTCAGAATTGCACCGTGCAATGTGGAGATATTACTGTTTGTGCATTTACAATATTCATTGATTTTTGCCATTGAAAAACGTCCAGAAATGTTTGAAGCTACTGACTGAATGAAAGGAGCTGGCATCTCACTCTCTTTGAATCTTCTTTATCATGCTAGGATTAGCAGGAAAAAGCTAAAAATTTCAGAATTGCACCGTGCAATGTGGAGATATTACTGTTTGTGCATTTACAATATTCATTGATTTTTGCCATTGAAAAACATGTTTTTCATATACCAGAAATGTTTGAAGCTACTGACTGAATGAAAGGAGCTGGCATCTCACTCTCTTTGAATCTTCTTTATCATGCTAGGATTAGCAGGAAAAAGCAAAAAATTTCAGAATTGCACCGTGCAATGTGGAGATATTACTGTTTGTGCATTTACAATATTCATTGATTTTTGCCATTGAAAAACATGTTTTTCATATACCAGAAATGTTTGAAGCTACTGACTGAATGAAAGGAGCTGGCATCTCACTCTCTTTGAATCTTCTTTATCATGCTAGGATTAACAGGAAAAAGCTAAAAATTTCAGAATTGCACCGTGCAATGTGGAGATATTACTGTTTGTGCATTTACAATATTCATTGATTTTTGCCATTGAAAAACATGTTTTTCATATACCAGAAATGTTTGAAGCTACTGACTGAATGAAAGGAGCTGGCATCTCACTCTCTTTGAATCTTCTTTATCATGCTAGGATTAGCAGGAAAAAGCAAAAAATTTCAGAATTGCACCTTGCAATGTGGAGATATTACTGTTTGTGCATTTACAATATTCATTGATTTTTGCCATTGAAAAACGTCCAGAAATGTTTGAAGCTACTGACTGAATGAAAGGAGCTGGCATCTCACTCTCTTTGAATCTTCTTTATCATGCTAGGATTAACAGGAAAAAGCTAAAAATTTCAGAATTGCACCGTGCAATGTGGAGATATTACTGTTTGTGCATTTACAATATTCATTGATTTTTGCCATTGAAAAACATGTTTTTCATATACCAGAAATGTTTGAAGCTACTGACTGAATGAAAGGAGCTGGCATCTCACTCTCTTTGAATCTTCTTTATCATGCTAGGATTAACAGGAAAAAGCAAAAAATTTCAGAATTGCACCGTGCAATGTGGAGATATTACTGTTTGTGCATTTACAATATTCATTGATTTTTGCCATTGAAAAACGTCCAGAAATGTTTGAAGCTACTGACTGAATGAAAGGAGCTGGCATCTCACTCTCTTTGAATCTTCTTTATCATGCTAGGATTAACAGGAAAAAGCTAAAAATTTCAGAATTGCACCTTGCAATGTGGAGATATTACTGTTTGTGCATTTACAATATTCATTGATTTTTGCCATTGAAAAACATGTTTTTCATATACCAGAAATGTTTGAAGCTACTGACTGAATGAAAGGAGCTGGCATCTCACTCTCTTTGAATCTTCTTTATCATGCTAGGATTAGCAGGAAAAAGCAAAAAATTTCAGAATTGCACCGTGCAATGTGGAGATATTACTGTTTGTGCATTTACAATATTCATTGATTTTTGCCATTGAAAAACATGTTTTTCATATACCAGAAATGTTTGAAGCTACTGACTGAATGAAAGGAGCTGGCATCTCACTCTCTTTGAATCTTCTTTATCATGCTAGGATTAGCAGGAAAAAGCAAAAAATTTCAGAATTGCACCGTGCAATGTGGAGATATTACTGTTTGTGCATTTACAATATTCATTGATTTTTGCCATTGAAAAACATGTTTTTCATATACCAGAAATGTTTGAAGCTACTGACTGAATGAAAGGAGCTGGCATCTCACTCTCTTTGAATCTTCTTTATCATGCTAGGATTAACAGGAAAAAGCTAAAAATTTCAGAATTGCACCGTGCAATGTGGAGATATTACTGTTTGTGCATTTACAATATTCATTGATTTTTGCCATTGAAAAACATGTTTTTCATATACCAGAAATGTTTGAAGCTACTGACTGAATGAAAGGAGCTGGCATCTCACTCTCTTTGAATCTTCTTTATCATGCTAGGATTAGCAGGAAAAAGCAAAAAATTTCAGAATTGCACCTTGCAATGTGGAGATATTACTGTTTGTGCATTTACAATATTCATTGATTTTTGCCATTGAAAAACGTCCAGAAATGTTTGAAGCTACTGACTGAATGAAAGGAGCTGGCATCTCACTCTCTTTGAATCTTCTTTATCATGCTAGGATTAACAGGAAAAAGCTAAAAATTTCAGAATTGCACCGTGCAATGTGGAGATATTACTGTTTGTGCATTTACAATATTCATTGATTTTTGCCATTGAAAAACATGTTTTTCATATACCAGAAATGTTTGAAGCTACTGACTGAATGAAAGGAGCTGGCATCTCACTCTCTTTGAATCTTCTTTATCATGCTAGGATTAACAGGAAAAAGCAAAAAATTTCAGAATTGCACCGTGCAATGTGGAGATATTACTGTTTGTGCATTTACAATATTCATTGATTTTTGCCATTGAAAAACGTCCAGAAATGTTTGAAGCTACTGACTGAATGAAAGGAGCTGGCATCTCACTCTCTTTGAATCTTCTTTATCATGCTAGGATTAACAGGAAAAAGCTAAAAATTTCAGAATTGCACCTTGCAATGTGGAGATATTACTGTTTGTGCATTTACAATATTCATTGATTTTTGCCATTGAAAAACATGTTTTTCATATACCAGAAATGTTTGAAGCTACTGACTGAATGAAAGGAGCTGGCATCTCACTCTCTTTGAATCTTCTTTATCATGCTAGGATTAGCAGGAAAAAGCAAAAAATTTCAGAATTGCACCGTGCAATGTGGAGATATTACTGTTTGTGCATTTACAATATTCATTGATTTTTGCCATTGAAAAACATGTTTTTCATATACCAGAAATGTTTGAAGCTACTGACTGAATGAAAGGAGCTGGCATCTCACTCTCTTTGAATCTTCTTTATCATGCTAGGATTAACAGGAAAAAGCTAAAAATTTCAGAATTGCACCGTGCAATGTGGAGATATTACTGTTTGTGCATTTACAATATTCATTGATTTTTGCCTTTGAAAAACATGTTTTTCATATACCAGAAATGTTTGAAGCTACTGACTGAATGAAAGGAGCTGGCATCTCACTCTCTTTGAATCTTCTTTATCATGCTAGGATTAGCAGGAAAAAGCAAAAAATTTCAGAATTGCACCATGCAATGTGGAGATATTACTGTTTGTGCATTTACAATATTCATTGATTTTTGCCATTGAAAAACGTCCAGAAATGTTTGAAGCTACTGACTGAATGAAAGGAGCTGGCATCTCACTCTCTTTGAATCTTCTTTATCATGCTAGGATTAACAGGAAAAAGCTAAAAATTTCAGAATTGCACCGTGCAATGTGGAGATATTACTGTTTGTGCATTTACAATATTCATTGATTTTTGCCATTGAAAAACATGTTTTTCATATACCAGAAATGTTTGAAGCTACTGACTGAATGAAAGGAGCTGGCATCTCACTCTCTTTGAATCTTCTTTATCATGCTAGGATTAGCAGGAAAAAGCTAAAAATTTCAGAATTGCACCATGCAATGTGGAGATATTACTGTTTGTGCATTTACAATATTCATTGATTTTTGCCATTGAAAAACATGTTTTTCATATACCAGAAATGTTTGAAGCTACTGACTGAATGAAAGGAGCTGGCATCTCACTCTCTTTGAATCTTCTTTATCATGCTAGGATTAACAGGAAAAAGCTAAAAATTTCAGAATTGCACCGTGCAATGTGGAGATATTACTGTTTGTGCATTTACAATATTCATTGATTTTTGCCATTGAAAAACGTCCAGAAATGTTTGAAGCTACTGACTGAATGAAAGGAGCTGGCATCTCACTCTCTTTGAATCTTCTTTATCATGCTAGGATTAGCAGGAAAAAGCTAAAAATTTCAGAATTGCACCGTGCAATGTGGAGATATTACTGTTTGTGCATTTACAATATTCATTGATTTTTGCCATTGAAAAACATGTTTTTCATATACCAGAAATGTTTGAAGCTACTGACTGAATGAAAGGAGCTGGCATCTCACTCTCTTTGAATCTTCTTTATCATGCTAGGATTAGCAGGAAAAAGCAAAAAATTTCAGAATTGCACCGTGCAATGTGGAGATATTACTGTTTGTGCATTTACAATATTCATTGATTTTTGCCATTGAAAAACATGTTTTTCATATACCAGAAATGTTTGAAGCTACTGACTGAATGAAAGGAGCTGGCATCTCACTCTCTTTGAATCTTCTTTATCATGCTAGGATTAACAGGAAAAAGCTAAAAATTTCAGAATTGCACCGTGCAATGTGGTGATATTACTGTTTGTGCATTTACAATATTCATTGATTTTTGCCATTGAAAAACATGTTTTTCATATACCAGAAATGTTTGAAGCTACTGACTGAATGAAAGGAGCTGGCATCTCACTCTCTTTGAATCTTCTTTATCATGCTAGGATTAGCAGGAAAAAGCAAAAAATTTCAGAATTGCACCTTGCAATGTGGAGATATTACTGTTTGTGCATTTACAATATTCATTGATTTTTGCCATTGAAAAACGTCCAGAAATGTTTGAAGCTACTGACTGAATGAAAGGAGCTGGCATCTCACTCTCTTTGAATCTTCTTTATCATGCTAGGATTAACAGGAAAAAGCTAAAAATTTCAGAATTGCACCGTGCAATGTGGAGATATTACTGTTTGTGCATTTACAATATTCATTGATTTTTGCCATTGAAAAACATGTTTTTCATATACCAGAAATGTTTGAAGCTACTGACTGAATGAAAGGAGCTGGCATCTCACTCTCTTTGAATCTTCTTTATCATGCTAGGATTAACAGGAAAAAGCAAAAAATTTCAGAATTGCACCGTGCAATGTGGAGATATTACTGTTTGTGCATTTACAATATTCATTGATTTTTGCCATTGAAAAACGTCCAGAAATGTTTGAAGCTACTGACTGAATGAAAGGAGCTGGCATCTCACTCTCTTTGAATCTTCTTTATCATGCTAGGATTAACAGGAAAAAGCTAAAAATTTCAGAATTGCACCTTGCAATGTGGAGATATTACTGTTTGTGCATTTACAATATTCATTGATTTTTACCATTGAAAAACATGTTTTTCATATACCAGAAATGTTTGAAGCTACTGACTGAATGAAAGGAGCTGGCATCTCACTCTCTTTGAATCTTCTTTATCATGCTAGGATTAGCAGGAAAAAGCAAAAAATTTCAGAATTGCACCGTGCAATGTGGAGATATTACTGTTTGTGCATTTACAATATTCATTGATTTTTGCCATTGAAAAACATGTTTTTCATATACCAGAAATGTTTGAAGCTACTGACTGAATGAAAGGAGCTGGCATCTCACTCTCTTTGAATCTTCTTTATCATGCTAGGATTAACAGGAAAAAGCTAAAAATTTCAGAATTGCACCGTGCAATGTGGAGATATTACTGTTTGTGCATTTACAATATTCATTGATTTTTGCCTTTGAAAAACATGTTTTTCATATACCAGAAATGTTTGAAGCTACTGACTGAATGAAAGGAGCTGGCATCTCACTCTCTTTGAATCTTCTTTATCATGCTAGGATTAGCAGGAAAAAGCAAAAAATTTCAGAATTGCACCATGCAATGTGGAGATATTACTGTTTGTGCATTTACAATATTCATTGATTTTTGCCATTGAAAAACGTCCAGAAATGTTTGAAGCTACTGACTGAATGAAAGGAGCTGGCATCTCACTCTCTTTGAATCTTCTTTATCATGCTAGGATTAACAGGAAAAAGCTAAAAATTTCAGAATTGCACCGTGCAATGTGGAGATATTACTGTTTGTGCATTTACAATATTCATTGATTTTTGCCATTGAAAAACATGTTTTTCATATACCAGAAATGTTTGAAGCTACTGACTGAATGAAAGGAGCTGGCATCTCACTCTCTTTGAATCTTCTTTATCATGCTAGGATTAACAGGAAAAAGCAAAAAATTTCAGAATTGCACCGTGCAATGTGGAGATATTACTGTTTGTGCATTTACAATATTCATTGATTTTTGCCATTGAAAAACGTCCAGAAATGTTTGAAGCTACTGACTGAATGAAAGGAGCTGGCATCTCACTCTCTTTGAATCTTCTTTATCATGCTAGGATTAGCAGGAAAAAGCAAAAAATTTCAGAATTGCACCGTGCAATGTGGAGATATTACTGTTTGTGCATTTACAATATTCATTGATTTTTGCCATTGAAAAACATGTTTTTCATATACCAGAAATGTTTGAAGCTACTGACTGAATGAAAGGAGCTGGCATCTCACTCTCTTTGAATCTTCTTTATCATGCTAGGATTAGCAGGAAAAAGCTAAAAATTTCAGAATTGCACCGTGCAATGTGGAGATATTACTGTTTGTGCATTTACAATATTCATTGATTTTTGCCATTGAAAAACATGTTTTTCATATACCAGAAATGTTTGAAGCTACTGACTGAATGAAAGGAGCTGGCATCTCACTCTCTTTGAATCTTCTTTATCATGCTAGGATTAACAGGAAAAAGCTAAAAATTTCAGAATTGCACCGTGCAATGTGGAGATATTACTGTTTGTGCATTTACAATATTCATTGATTTTTGCCATTGAAAAACGTCCAGAAATGTTTGAAGCTACTGACTGAATGAAAGGAGCTGGCATCTCACTCTCTTTGAATCTTCTTTATCATGCTAGGATTAGCAGGAAAAAGCTAAAAATTTCAGAATTGCACCGTGCAATGTGGAGATATTACTGTTTGTGCATTTACAATATTCATTGATTTTTGCCATTGAAAAACATGTTTTTCATATACCAGAAATGTTTGAAGCTACTGACTGAATGAAAGGAGCTGGCATCTCACTCTCTTTGAATCTTCTTTATCATGCTAGGATTAGCAGGAAAAAGCAAAAAATTTCAGAATTGCACCGTGCAATGTGGAGATATTACTGTTTGTGCATTTACAATATTCATTGATTTTTGCCATTGAAAAACATGTTTTTCATATACCAGAAATGTTTGAAGCTACTGACTGAATGAAAGGAGCAGGCATCTCACTCTCTTTGAATCTTCTTTATCATGCTAGGATTAACAGGAAAAAGCTAAAAATTTCAGAATTGCACCGTGCAATGTGGAGATATTACTGTTTGTGCATTTACAATATTCATTGATTTTTGCCATTGAAAAACATGTTTTTCATATACCAGAAATGTTTGAAGCTACTGACTGAATGAAAGGAGCTGGCATCTCACTCTCTTTGAATCTTCTTTATCATGCTAGGATTAGCAGGAAAAAGCAAAAAATTTCAGAATTGCACCTTGCAATGTGGAGATATTACTGTTTGTGCATTTACAATATTCATTGATTTTTGCCATTGAAAAACGTCCAGAAATGTTTGAAGCTACTGACTGAATGAAAGGAGCTGGCATCTCACTCTCTTTGAATCTTCTTTATCATGCTAGGATTAACAGGAAAAAGCTAAAAATTTCAGAATTGCACCGTGCAATGTGGAGATATTACTGTTTGTGCATTTACAATATTCATTGATTTTTGCCATTGAAAAACATGTTTTTCATATACCAGAAATGTTTGAAGCTACTGACTGAATGAAAGGAGCTGGCATCTCACTCTCTTTGAATCTTCTTTATCATGCTAGGATTAACAGGAAAAAGCAAAAAATTTCAGAATTGCACCGTGCAATGTGGAGATATTACTGTTTGTGCATTTACAATATTCATTGATTTTTGCCATTGAAAAACATGTTTTTCATATACCAGAAATGTTTGAAGCTACTGACTGAATGAAAGGAGCTGGCATCTCACTCTCTTTGAATCTTCTTTATCATGCTAGGATTAACAGGAAAAAGCTAAAAATTTCAGAATTGCACCGTGCAATGTGGAGATATTACTGTTTGTGCATTTACAATATTCATTGATTTTTGCCATTGAAAAACATGTTTTTCATATACCAGAAATGTTTGAAGCTACTGACTGAATGAAAGGAGCTGGCATCTCACTCTCTTTGAATCTTCTTTATCATGCTAGGATTAGCAGGAAAAAGCAAAAAATTTCAGAATTGCACCTTGCAATGTGGAGATATTACTGTTTGTGCATTTACAATATTCATTGATTTTTACCATTGAAAAACGTCCAGAAATGTTTGAAGCTACTGACTGAATGAAAGGAGCTGGCATCTCACTCTCTTTGAATCTTCTTTATCATGCTAGGATTAACAGGAAAAAGCTAAAAATTTCAGAATTGCACCGTGCAATGTGGAGATATTACTGTTTGTGCATTTACAATATTCATTGATTTTTGCCATTGAAAAACATGTTTTTCATATACCAGAAATGTTTGAAGCTACTGACTGAATGAAAGGAGCTGGCATCTCACTCTCTTTGAATCTTCTTTATCATGCTAGGATTAACAGGAAAAAGCAAAAAATTTCAGAATTGCACCGTGCAATGTGGAGATATTACTGTTTGTGCATTTACAATATTCATTGATTTTTGCCATTGAAAAACGTCCAGAAATGTTTGAAGCTACTGACTGAATGAAAGGAGCTGGCATCTCACTCTCTTTGAATCTTCTTTATCATGCTAGGATTAACAGGAAAAAGCTAAAAATTTCAGAATTGCACCTTGCAATGTGGAGATATTACTGTTTGTGCATTTACAATATTCATTGATTTTTGCCATTGAAAAACATGTTTTTCATATACCAGAAATGTTTGAAGCTACTGACTGAATGAAAGGAGCTGGCATCTCACTCTCTTTGAATCTTCTTTATCATGCTAGGATTAACAGGAAAAAGCTAAAAATTTCAGAATTGCACCGTGCAATGTGGAGATATTACTGTTTGTGCATTTACAATATTCATTGATTTTTGCCATTGAAAAACATGTTTTTCATATACCAGAAATGTTTGAAGCTACTGACTGAATGAAAGGAGCTGGCATCTCACTCTCTTTGAATCTTCTTTATCATGCTAGGATTAGCAGGAAAAAGCAAAAAATTTCAGAATTGCACCGTGCAATGTGGAGATATTACTGTTTGTGCATTTACAATATTCATTGATTTTTGCCATTGAAAAACATGTTTTTCATATACCAGAAATGTTTGAAGCTACTGACTGAATGAAAGGAGCTGGCATCTCACTCTCTTTGAATCTTCTTTATCATGCTAGGATTAACAGGAAAAAGCAAAAAATTTCAGAATTGCACCTTGCAATGTGGAGATATTACTGTTTGTGCATTTACAATATTCATTGATTTTTGCCATTGAAAAACATGTTTTTCATATACCAGAAATGTTTGAAGCTACTTACTGAATGAAAGGAGCTGGCATCTCACTCTCTTTGAATCTTCTTTATCATGCTAGGATTAACAGGAAAAAGCTAAAAATTTCAGAATTGCACCGTGCAATGTGGAGATATTACTGTTTGTGCATTTACAATATTCATTGATTTTTGCCATTGAAAAACGTCCAGAAATGTTTGAAGCTACTGACTGAATGAAAGGAGCTGGCATCTCACTCTCTTTGAATCTTCTTTATCATGCTAGGATTAACAGGAAAAAGCAAAAAATTTCAGAATTGCACCTTGCAATGTGGAGATATTACTGTTTGTGCATTTACAATATTCATTGATTTTTGCCATTGAAAAACGTCCAGAAATGTTTGAAGCTACTGACTGAATGAAAGGAGCTGGCATCTCACTCTCTTTGAATCTTCTTTATCATGCTAGGATTAACAGGAAAAAGCAAAAAATTTCAGAATTGCACTGTGCAATGTGGAGATATTACTGTTTGTGCATTTACAATATTCATTGATTTTTGCCATTGAAAAACATGTTTTTCATATACCAGAAATGTTTGAAGCTACTGACTGAATGAAAGGAGCTGGCATCTCACTCTCTTTGAATCTTTATCATGCTAGGATTAGCAGGAAAAAGCTAAAAATTTCAGAATTGCACCGTGCAATGTGGAGATATTACTGTTTGTGCATTTACAATATTCATTGATTTTTGCCATTGAAAAACATGTTTTTCATATACCAGAAATGTTTGAAGCTACTGACTGAATGAAAGGAGCTGGCATCTCACTCTCTTTGAATCTTCTTTATCATGCTAGGATTAACAGGAAAAAGCTAAAAATTTCAGAATTGCACCGTGCAATGTGGAGATATTACTGTTTGTGCATTTACAATATTCATTGATTTTTGCCATTGAAAAACATGTTTTTCATATACCAGAAATGTTTGAAGCTACTGACTGAATGAAAGGAGCTGGCATCTCACTCTCTTTGAATCTTCTTTATCATGCTAGGATTAACAGGAAAAAGCTAAAAATTTCAGAATTGCACCTTGCAATGTGGAGATATTACTGTTTGTGCATTTACAATATTCATTGATTTTTGCCATTGAAAAACATGTTTTTCATATACCAGAAATGTTTGAAGCTACTGACTGAATGAAAGGAGCTGGCATCTCACTCTCTTTGAATCTTCTTTATCATGCTAGGATTAACAGGAAAAAGCTAAAAATTTCAGAATTGCACCGTGCAATGTGGAGATATTACTGTTTGTGCATTTACAATGTTCATTGATTTTTGCCATTGAAAAACGTCCAGAAATGTTTGAAGCTACTGACTGAATGAAAGGAGCTGGCATCTCACTCTCTTTGAATCTTCTTTATCATGCTAGGATTAACAGGAAAAAGCAAAAAATTTCAGAATTGCACCGTGCAATGTGGAGATATTACTGTTTGTGCATTTACAATATTCATTGATTTTTGCCATTGAAAAACATGTTTTTCATATACCAGAAATGTTTGAAGCTACTGACTGAATGAAAGGAGCTGGCATCTCACTCTCTTTGAATCTTCTTTATCATGCTAGGATTAGCAGGAAAAAGCTAAAAATTTCAGAATTGCACCGTGCAATGTGGAGATATTACTGTTTGTGCATTTACAATATTCATTGATTTTTGCCATTGAAAAACATGTTTTTCATATACCAGAAATGTTTGAAGCTACTGACTGAATGAAAGGAGCTGGCATCTCACTCTCTTTGAATCTTCTTTATCATGCTAGGATTAACAGGAAAAAGCTAAAAATTTCAGAATTGCACCGTGCAATGTGGAGATATTACTGTTTGTGCATTTACAATATTCATTGATTTTTGCCATTGAAAAACATGTTTTTCATATACCAGAAATGTTTGAAGCTACTGACTGAATGAAAGGAGCTGGCATCTCACTCTCTTTGAATCTTCTTTATCATGCTAGGATTAACAGGAAAAAGCTAAAAATTTCAGAATTGCACCTTGCAATGTGGAGATATTACTGTTTGTGCATTTACAATATTCATTGATTTTTGCCATTGAAAAACATGTTTTTCATATACCAGAAATGTTTGAAGCTACTGACTGAATGAAAGGAGCTGGCATCTCACTCTCTTTGAATCTTCTTTATCATGCTAGGATTAACAGGAAAAAGCAAAAAATTTCAGAATTGCACCGTGCAATGTGGAGATATTACTGTTTGTGCATTTACAATATTCATTGATTTTTGCCATTGAAAAACATGTTTTTCATATACCAGAAATGTTTGAAGCTACTGACTGAATGAAAGGAGCTGGCATCTCACTCTCTTTGAATCTTCTTTATCATGCTAGGATTAGCAGGAAAAAGCTAAAAATTTCAGAATTGCACCGTGCAATGTGGAGATATTACTGTTTGTGCATTTACAATATTCATTGATTTTTGCCATTGAAAAACATGTTTTTCATATACCAGAAATGTTTGAAGCTACTGACTGAATGAAAGGAGCTGGCATCTCACTCTCTTTGAATCTTCTTTATCATGCTAGGATTAGCAGGAAAAAGCAAAAAATTTCAGAATTGCACCGTGCAATGTGGAGATATTACTGTTTGTGCATTTACAATATTCATTGATTTTTGCCATTGAAAAACATGTTTTTCATATACCAGAAATGTTTGAAGCTACTGACTGAATGAAAGGAGCTGGCATCTCACTCTCTTTGAATCTTCTTTATCATGCTAGGATTAGCAGGAAAAAGCAAAAAATTTCAGAATTGCACCTTGCAATGTGGAGATATTACTGTTTGTGCATTTACAATATTCATTGATTTTTGCCATTGAAAAACGTCCAGAAATGTTTGAAGCTACTGACTGAATGAAAGGAGCTGGCATCTCACTCTCTTTGAATCTTCTTTATCATGCTAGGATTAACAGGAAAAAGCAAAAAATTTCAGAATTGCACCGTGCAATGTGGAGATATTACTGTTTGTGCATTTACAATATTCATTGATTTTTGCCATTGAAAAACATGTTTTTCATATACCAGAAATGTTTGAAGCTACTGACTGAATGAAAGGAGCTGGCATCTCACTCTCTTTGAATCTTCTTTATCATGCTAGGATTAGCAGGAAAAAGCAAAAAATTTCAGAATTGCACCTTGCAATGTGGAGATATTACTGTTTGTGCATTTACAATATTCATTGATTTTTGCCATTGAAAAACATGTTTTTCATATACCAGAAATGTTTGAAGCTACTGACTGAATGAAAGGAGCTGGCATCTCACTCTCTTTGAATCTTCTTTATCATGCTAGGATTAACAGGAAAAAGCTAAAAATTTCAGAATTGCACCTTGCAATGTGGAGATATTACTGTTTGTGCATTTACAATATTCATTGATTTTTGCCATTGAAAAACATGTTTTTCATATACCAGAAATGTTTGAAGCTACTGACTGAATGAAAGGAGCTGGCATCTCACTCTCTTTGAATCTTCTTTATCATGCTAGGATTAGCAGGAAAAAGCTAAAAATTTCAGAATTGCACCTTGCAATGTGGAGATATTACTGTTTGTGCATTTACAATATTCATTGATTTTTGCCATTGAAAAACATGTTTTTCATATACCAGAAATGTTTGAAGCTACTGACTGAATGAAAGGAGCTGGCATCTCACTCTCTTTGAATCTTCTTTATCATGCTAGGATTAGCAGGAAAAAGCAAAAAATTTCAGAATTGCACCGTGCAATGTGGAGATATTACTGTTTGTGCATTTACAATATTCATTGATTTTTGACATTGAAAAACGTCCAGAAATGTTTGAAGCTACTGACTGAATGAAAGGAGCTGGCATCTCACTCTCTTTGAATCTTCTTTATCATGCTAGGATTAGCAGGAAAAAGCAAAAAATTTCAGAATTGCACCGTGCAATGTGGAGATATTACTGTTTGTGCATTTACAATATTCATTGATTTTTGCCATTGAAAAACATGTTTTTCATATACCAGAAATGTTTGAAGCTACTGACTGAATGAAAGGAGCTGGCATCTCACTCTCTTTGAATCTTCTTTATCATGCTAGGATTAGCAGGAAAAAGCTAAAAATTTCAGAATTGCACCGTGCAATGTGGAGATATTACTGTTTGTGCATTTACAATATTCATTGATTTTTGCCATTGAAAAACATGTTTTTCATATACCAGAAATGTTTGAAGCTACTGACTGAATGAAAGGAGCTGGCATCTCACTCTCTTTGAATCTTCTTTATCATGCTAGGATTAACAGGAAAAAGCTAAAAATTTCAGAATTGCACCGTGCAATGTGGAGATATTACTGTTTGTGCATTTACAATATTCATTGATTTTTGCCATTGAAAAACGTCCAGAAATGTTTGAAGCTACTGACTGAATGAAAGGAGCTGGCATCTCACTCTCTTTGAATCTTCTTTATCATGCTAGGATTAGCAGGAAAAAGCTAAAAATTTCAGAATTGCACCTTGCAATGTGGAGATATTACTGTTTGTGCATTTACAATATTCATTGATTTTTGCCATTGAAAAACATGTTTTTCATATACCAGAAATGTTTGAAGCTACTGACTGAATGAAAGGAGCTGGCATCTCACTCTCTTTGAATCTTCTTTATCATGCTAGGATTAGCAGGAAAAAGCAAAAAATTTCAGAATTGCACCGTGCAATGTGGAGATATTACTGTTTGTGCATTTACAATATTCATTGATTTTTGCCATTGAAAAACGTCCAGAAATGTTTGAAGCTACTGACTGAATGAAAGGAGCTGGCATCTCACTCTCTTTGAATCTTCTTTATCATGCTAGGATTAGCAGGAAAAAGCAAAAAATTTCAGAATTGCACCGTGCAATGTGGAGATATTACTGTTTGTGCATTTACAATATTCATTGATTTTTGCCATTGAAAAACATGTTTTTCATATACCAGAAATGTTTGAAGCTACTGACTGAATGAAAGGAGCTGGCATCTCACTCTCTTTGAATCTTCTTTATCATGCTAGGATTAGCAGGAAAAAGCAAAAAATTTCAGAATTGCACCGTGCAATGTGGAGATATTACTGTTTGTGCATTTACAATATTCATTGATTTTTGCCATTGAAAAACATGTTTTTCATATACCAGAAATGTTTGAAGCTACTGACTGAATGAAAGGAGCTGGCATCTCACTCTCTTTGAATCTTCTTTATCATGCTAGGATTAGCAGGAAAAAGCTAAAAATTTCAGAATTGCACCGTGCAATGTGGAGATATTACTGTTTGTGCATTTACAATATTCATTGATTTTTGCCATTGAAAAACATGTTTTTCATATACCAGAAATGTTTGAAGCTACTGACTGAATGAAAGGAGCTGGCATCTCACTCTCTTTGAATCTTCTTTATCATGCTAGGATTAGCAGGAAAAAGCAAAAAATTTCAGAATTGCACCGTGCAATGTGGAGATATTACTGTTTGTGCATTTACAATATTCATTGATTTTTGCCATTGAAAAACGTCCAGAAATGTTTGAAGCTACTGACTGAATGAAAGGAGCTGGCATCTCACTCTCTTTGAATCTTCTTTATCATGCTAGGATTAGCAGGAAAAAGCTAAAAATTTCAGAATTGCACCTTGCAATGTGGAGATATTACTGTTTGTGCATTTACAATATTCATTGATTTTTGCCATTGAAAAACATGTTTTTCATATACCAGAAATGTTTGAAGCTACTGACTGAATGAAAGGAGCTGGCATCTTACTCTCTTTGAATCTTCTTTATCATGCTAGGATTAGCAGGAAAAAGCAAAAAATTTCAGAATTGCACCGTGCAATGTGGAGATATTACTGTTTGTGCATTTACAATATTCATTGATTTTTGCCATTGAAAAACGTCCAGAAATGTTTGAAGCTACTGACTGAATGAAAGGAGCTGGCATCTCACTCTCTTTGAATCTTCTTTATCATGCTAGGATTAGCAGGAAAAAGCAAAAAATTTCAGAATTGCACCTTGCAATGTGGAGATATTACTGTTTGTGCATTTACAATATTCATTGATTTTTGCCATTGAAAAACATGTTTTTCATATACCAGAAATGTTTGAAGCTACTGACTGAATGAAAGGAGCTGGCATCTCACTCTCTTTGAATCTTCTTTATCATGCTAGGATTAACAGGAAAAAGCTAAAAATTTCAGAATTGCACCTTGCAATGTGGAGATATTACTGTTTGTGCATTTACAATATTCATTGATTTTTGCCATTGAAAAACATGTTTTTCATATACCAGAAATGTTTGAAGCTACTGACTGAATGAAAGGAGCTGGCATCTCACTCTCTTTGAATCTTCTTTATCATGCTAGGATTAACAGGAAAAAGCAAAAAATTTCAGAATTGCACCGTGCAATGTGGAGATATTACTGTTTGTGCATTTACAATATTCATTGATTTTTGCCATTGAAAAACGTCCAGAAATGTTTGAAGCTACTGACTGAATGAAAGGAGCTGGCATCTCACTCTCTTTGAATCTTCTTTATCATGCTAGGATTAACAGGAAAAAGCAAAAAATTTCAGAATTGCACCTTGCAATGTGGAGATATTACTGTTTGTGCATTTACAATATTCATTGATTTTTGCCATTGAAAAACATGTTTTTCATATACCAGAAATGTTTGAAGCTACTGACTGAATGAAAGGAGCTGGCATCTCACTCTCTTTGAATCTTCTTTATCATGCTAGGATTAACAGGAAAAAGCTAAAAATTTCAGAATTGCACCGTGCAATGTGGAGATATTACTGTTTGTGCATTTACAATATTCATTGATTTTTGCCATTGAAAAACGTCCAGAAATGTTTGAAGCTACTGACTGAATGAAAGGAGCTGGCATCTCACTCTCTTTGAATCTTCTTTATCATGCTAGGATTAACAGGAAAAAGCTAAAAATTTCAGAATTGCACCGTGCAATGTGGAGATATTACTGTTTGTGCATTTACAATATTCATTGATTTTTGCCATTGAAAAACATGTTTTTCATATACCAGAAATGTTTGAAGCTACTGACTGAATGAAAGGAGCTGGCATCTCACTCTCTTTGAATCTTCTTTATCATGCTAGGATTAGCAGGAAAAAGCAAAAAATTTCAGAATTGCACCTTGCAATGTGGAGATATTACTGTTTGTGCATTTACAATATTCATTGATTTTTGCCATTGAAAAACATGTTTTTCATATACCAGAAATGTTTGAAGCTACTGACTGAATGAAAGGAGCTGGCATCTCACTCTCTTTGAATCTTCTTTATCATGCTAGGATTAGCAGGAAAAAGCTAAAAATTTCAGAATTGCACCGTGCAATGTGGAGATATTACTGTTTGTGCATTTACAATATTCATTGATTTTTGCCATTGAAAAACATGTTTTTCATATACCAGAAATGTTTGAAGCTACTGACTGAATGAAAGGAGCTGGCATCTCACTCTCTTTGAATCTTCTTTATCATGCTAGGATTAACAGGAAAAAGCTAAAAATTTCAGAATTGCACCTTGCAATGTGGAGATATTACTGTTTGTGCATTTACAATATTCATTGATTTTTGCCATTGAAAAACATGTTTTTCATATACCAGAAATGTTTGAAGCTACTGACTGAATGAAAGGAGCTGGCATCTCACTCTCTTTGAATCTTCTTTATCATGCTAGGATTAGCAGGAAAAAGCAAAAAATTTCAGAATTGCACCGTGCAATGTGGAGATATTACTGTTTGTGCATTTACAATATTCATTGATTTTTGCCATTGAAAAACGTCCAGAAATGTTTGAAGCTACTGACTGAATGAAAGGAGCTGGCATCTCACTCTCTTTGAATCTTCTTTATCATGCTAGGATTAGCAGGAAAAAGCTAAAAATTTCAGAATTGCACCGTGCAATGTGGAGATATTACTGTTTGTGCATTTACAATATTCATTGATTTTTGCCATTGAAAAACATGTTTTTCATATACCAGAAATGTTTGAAGCTACTGACTGAATGAAAGGAGCTGGCATCTCACTCTCTTTGAATCTTCTTTATCATGCTAGGATTAACAGGAAAAAGCTAAAAATTTCAGAATTGCACCGTGCAATGTGGAGATATTACTGTTTGTGCATTTACAATATTCATTGATTTTTGCCATTGAAAAACATGTTTTTCATATACCAGAAATGTTTGAAGCTACTGACTGAATGAAAGGAGCTGGCATCTCACTCTCTTTGAATCTTCTTTATCATGCTAGGATTAGCAGGAAAAAGCTAAAAATTTCAGAATTGCACCTTGCAATGTGGAGATATTACTGTTTGTGCATTTACAATATTCATTGATTTTTGCCATTGAAAAACATGTTTTTCATATACCAGAAATGTTTGAAGCTACTGACTGAATGAAAGGAGCTGGCATCTCACTCTCTTTGAATCTTCTTTATCATGCTAGGATTAGCAGGAAAAAGCAAAAAATTTCAGAATTGCACCTTGCAATGTGGAGATATTACTGTTTGTGCATTTACAATATTCATTGATTTTTGCCATTGAAAAACATGTTTTTCATATACCAGAAATGTTTGAAGCTACTGACTGAATGAAAGGAGCTGGCATCTCACTCTCTTTGAATCTTCTTTATCATGCTAGGATTAGCAGGAAAAAGCAAAAAATTTCAGAATTGCACCGTGCAATGTGGAGATATTACTGTTTGTGCATTTACAATATTCATTGATTTTTGCCATTGAAAAACGTCCAGAAATGTTTGAAGCTACTGACTGAATGAAAGGAGCTGGCATCTCACTCTCTTTGAATCTTCTTTATCATGCTAGGATTAGCAGGAAAAAGCAAAAAATTTCAGAATTGCACCTTGCAATGTGGAGATATTACTGTTTGTGCATTTACAATATTCATTGATTTTTGCCATTGAAAAACATGTTTTTCATATACCAGAAATGTTTGAAGCTACTGACTGAATGAAAGGAGCTGGCATCTCACTCTCTTTGAATCTTCTTTATCATGCTAGGATTAACAGGAAAAAGCTAAAAATTTCAGAATTGCACCTTGCAATGTGGAGATATTACTGTTTGTGCATTTACAATATTCATTGATTTTTGCCATTGAAAAACATGTTTTTCATATACCAGAAATGTTTGAAGCTACTGACTGAATGAAAGGAGCTGGCATCTCACTCTCTTTGAATCTTCTTTATCATGCTAGGATTAACAGGAAAAAGCAAAAAATTTCAGAATTGCACCGTGCAATGTGGAGATATTACTGTTTGTGCATTTACAATATTCATTGATTTTTGCCATTGAAAAACGTCCAGAAATGTTTGAAGCTACTGACTGAATGAAAGGAGCTGGCATCTCACTCTCTTTGAATCTTCTTTATCATGCTAGGATTAACAGGAAAAAGCAAAAAATTTCAGAATTGCACCTTGCAATGTGGAGATATTACTGTTTGTGCATTTACAATATTCATTGATTTTTGCCATTGAAAAACATGTTTTTCATATACCAGAAATGTTTGAAGCTACTGACTGAATGAAAGGAGCTGGCATCTCACTCTCTTTGAATCTTCTTTATCATGCTAGGATTAACAGGAAAAAGCAAAAAATTTCAGAATTGCACCGTGCAATGTGGAGATATTACTGTTTGTGCATTTACAATATTCATTGATTTTTGCCATTGAAAAACGTCCAGAAATGTTTGAAGCTACTGACTGAATGAAAGGAGCTGGCATCTCACTCTCTTTGAATCTTTTTATCATGCTAGGATTAACAGGAAAAAGCTAAAAATTTCAGAATTGCACCGTGCAATGTGGAGATATTACTGTTTGTGCATTTACAATATTCATTGATTTTTGCCATTGAAAAACATGTTTTTCATATACCAGAAATGTTTGAAGCTACTGACTGAATGAAAGGAGCTGGCATCTCACTCTCTTTGAATCTTCTTTATCATGCTAGGATTAGCAGGAAAAAGCAAAAAATTTCAGAATTGCACCTTGCAATGTGGAGATATTACTGTTTGTGCATTTACAATATTCATTGATTTTTGCCATTGAAAAACATGTTTTTCATATACCAGAAATGTTTGAAGCTACTGACTGAATGAAAGGAGCTGGCATCTCACTCTCTTTGAATCTTCTTTATCATGCTAGGATTAGCAGGAAAAAGCTAAAAATTTCAGAATTGCACCGTGCAATGTGGAGATATTACTGTTTGTGCATTTACAATATTCATTGATTTTTGCCATTGAAAAACATGTTTTTCATATACCAGAAATGTTTGAAGCTACTGACTGAATGAAAGGAGCTGGCATCTCACTCTCTTTGAATCTTCTTTATCATGCTAGGATTAACAGGAAAAAGCTAAAAATTTCAGAATTGCACCTTGCAATGTGGAGATATTACTGTTTGTGCATTTACAATATTCATTGATTTTTGCCATTGAAAAACATGTTTTTCATATACCAGAAATGTTTGAAGCTACTGACTGAATGAAAGGAGCTGGCATCTCACTCTCTTTGAATCTTCTTTATCATGCTAGGATTAGCAGGAAAAAGCAAAAAAATTTCAGAATTGCACCGTGCAATGTGGAGATATTACTGTTTGTGCATTTACAATATTCATTGATTTTTGCCATTGAAAAACGTCCAGAAATGTTTGAAGCTACTGACTGAATGAAAGGAGCTGGCATCTCACTCTCTTTGAATCTTCTTTATCATGCTAGGATTAGCAGGAAAAAGCTAAAAATTTCAGAATTGCACCGTGCAATGTGGAGATATTACTGTTTGTGCATTTACAATATTCATTGATTTTTGCCATTGAAAAACATGTTTTTCATATACCAGAAATGTTTGAAGCTACTGACTGAATGAAAGGAGCTGGCATCTCACTCTCTTTGAATCTTCTTTATCATGCTAGGATTAACAGGAAAAAGCTAAAAATTTCAGAATTGCACCGTGCAATGTGGAGATATTACTGTTTGTGCATTTACAATATTCATTGATTTTTGCCATTGAAAAACATGTTTTTCATATACCAGAAATGTTTGAAGCTACTGACTGAATGAAAGGAGCTGGCATCTCACTCTCTTTGAATCTTCTTTATCATGCTAGGATTAGCAGGAAAAAGCAAAAAATTTCAGAATTGCACCGTGCAATGTGGAGATATTACTGTTTGTGCATTTACAATATTCATTGATTTTTGCCATTGAAAAACGTCCAGAAATGTTTGAAGCTACTGACTGAATGAAAGGAGCTGGCATCTCACTCTCTTTGAATCTTCTTTATCATGCTAGGATTAACAGGAAAAAGCTAAAAATTTCAGAATTGCACCGTGCAATGTGGAGATATTACTGTTTGTGCATTTACAATATTCATTGATTTTTGCCATTGAAAAACATGTTTTTCATATACCAGAAATGTTTGAAGCTACTGACTGAATGAAAGGAGCTGGCATCTCACTCTCTTTGAATCTTCTTTATCATGCTAGGATTAGCAGGAAAAAGCAAAAAATTTCAGAATTGCACCGTGCAATGTGGAGATATTACTGTTTGTGCATTTACAATATTCATTGATTTTTGCCATTGAAAAACGTCCAGAAATGTTTGAAGCTACTGACTGAATGAAAGGAGCTGGCATCTCACTCTCTTTGAATCTTCTTTATCATGCTAGGATTAGCAGGAAAAAGCTAAAAATTTCAGAATTGCACCGTGCAATGTGGAGATATTACTGTTTGTGCATTTACAATATTCATTGATTTTTGCCATTGAAAAACATGTTTTTCATATACCAGAAATGTTTGAAGCTACTGACTGAATGAAAGGAGCTGGCATCTCACTCTCTTTGAATCTTCTTTATCATGCTAGGATTAACAGGAAAAAGCTAAAAATTTCAGAATTGCACCGTGCAATGTGGAGATATTACTGTTTGTGCATTTACAATATTCATTGATTTTTGCCATTGAAAAACATGTTTTTCATATACCAGAAATGTTTGAAGCTACTGACTGAATGAAAGGAGCTGGCATCTCACTCTCTTTGAATCTTCTTTATCATGCTAGGATTAGCAGGAAAAAGCAAAAAATTTCAGAATTGCACCTTGCAATGTGGAGATATTACTGTTTGTGCATTTACAATATTCATTGATTTTTGCCATTGAAAAACGTCCAGAAATGTTTGAAGCTACTGACTGAATGAAAGGAGCTGGCATCTCACTCTCTTTGAATCTTCTTTATCATGCTAGGATTAACAGGAAAAAGCTAAAAATTTCAGAATTGCACCGTGCAATGTGGAGATATTACTGTTTGTGCATTTACAATATTCATTGATTTTTGCCATTGAAAAACATGTTTTTCATATACCAGAAATGTTTGAAGCTACTGACTGAATGAAAGGAGCTGGCATCTCACTCTCTTTGAATCTTCTTTATCATGCTAGGATTAGCAGGAAAAAGCAAAAAATTTCAGAATTGCACCGTGCAATGTGGAGATATTACTGTTTGTGCATTTACAATATTCATTGATTTTTGCCATTGAAAAACGTCCAGAAATGTTTGAAGCTACTGACTGAATGAAAGGAGCTGGCATCTCACTCTCTTTGAATCTTCTTTATCATGCTAGGATTAACAGGAAAAAGCTAAAAATTTCAGAATTGCACCTTGCAATGTGGAGATATTACTGTTTGTGCATTTACAATATTCATTGATTTTTGCCATTGAAAAACATGTTTTTCATATACCAGAAATGTTTGAAGCTACTGACTGAATGAAAGGAGCTGGCATCTCACTCTCTTTGAATCTTCTTTATCATGCTAGGATTAACAGGAAAAAGCTAAAAATTTCAGAATTGCACCGTGCAATGTGGAGATATTACTGTTTGTGCATTTACAATATTCATTGATTTTTGCCATTGAAAAACATGTTTTTCATATACCAGAAATGTTTGAAGCTACTGACTGAATGAAAGGAGCTGGCATCTCACTCTCTTTGAATCTTCTTTATCATGCTAGGATTAGCAGGAAAAAGCAAAAAATTTCAGAATTGCAACGTGCAATGTGGAGATATTACTGTTTGTGCACTTACAATATTCATTGATTTTTGCCATTGAAAAACATGTTTTTCATATACCAGAAATGTTTGAAGCTACTGACTGAATGAAAGGAGCTGGCATCTCACTCTCTTTGAATCTTCTTTATCATGCTAGGATTAACAGGAAAAAGCTAAAAATTTCAGAATTGCACCGTGCAATGTGGAGATATTACTGTTTGTGCATTTACAATATTCATTGATTTTTGCCATTGAAAAACATGTTTTTCATATACCAGAAATGTTTGAAGCTACTGACTGAATGAAAGGAGCTGGCATCTCACTCTCTTTGAATCTTCTTTATCATGCTAGGATTAGCAGGAAAAAGCAAAAAATTTCAGAATTGCACCTTGCAATGTGGAGATATTACTGTTTGTGCATTTACAATATTCATTGATTTTTGCCATTGAAAAACATGTTTTTCATATACCAGAAATGTTTGAAGCTACTGACTGAATGAAAGGAGCTGGCATCTCACTCTCTTTGAATCTTCTTTATCATGCTAGGATTAACAGGAAAAAGCAAAAAATTTCAGAATTGCACCTTGCAATGTGGAGATATTACTGTTTGTGCATTTACAATATTCATTGATTTTTGCCATTGAAAAACGTCCAGAAATGTTTGAAGCTACTGACTGAATGAAAGGAGCTGGCATCTCACTCTCTTTGAATCTTCTTTATCATGCTAGGATTAGCAGGAAAAAGCAAAAAATTTCAGAATTGCACCGTGCAATGTGGAGATATTACTGTTTGTGCATTTACAATATTCATTGATTTTTGCCATTGAAAAACATGTTTTTCATATACCAGAAATGTTTGAAGCTACTGACTGAATGAAAGGAGCTGGCATCTCACTCTCTTTGAATCTTCTTTATCATGCTAGGATTAACAGGAAAAAGCAAAAAATTTCAGAATTGCACCTTGCAATGTGGAGATATTACTGTTTGTGCATTTACAATATTCATTGATTTTTGCCATTGAAAAACATGTTTTTCATATACCAGAAATGTTTGAAGCTACTGACTGAATGAAAGGAGCTGGCATCTCACTCTCTTTGAATCTTCTTTATCATGCTAGGATTAGCAGGAAAAAGCTAAAAATTTCAGAATTGCACCTTGCAATGTGGAGATATTACTGTTTGTGCATTTACAATATTCATTGATTTTTGCCATTGAAAAACATGTTTTTCATATACCAGAAATGTTTGAAGCTACTGACTGAAAGAAAGGAGCTGGCATCTCACTCTCTTTGAATCTTCTTTATCATGCTAGGATTAACAGGAAAAAGCTAAAAATTTCAGAATTGCACCTTGCAATGTGGAGATATTACTGTTTGTGCATTTACAATATTCATTGATTTTTGCCATTGAAAAACGTCCAGAAATGTTTGAAGCTACTGACTGAATGAAAGGAGCTGGCATCTCACTCTCTTTGAATCTTCTTTATCATGCTAGGATTAACAGGAAAAAGCTAAAAATTTCAGAATTGCACAGTGAAATGTGGAGATATTACTGTTTGTGCATTTACAATATTCATTGATTTTTGCCATTGAAAAACATGTTTTTCATATACCAGAAATGTTTGAAGCTACTGACTGAATGAAAGGAGCTGGCATCTCACTCTCTTTGAATCTTCTTTATCATGCTAGGATTAGCAGGAAAAAGCTAAAAATTTCAGAATTGCACCGTGCAATGTGGAGATATTACTGTTTGTGCATTTACAATATTCATTGATTTTTGCCATTGAAAAACATGTTTTTCATATACCAGAAATGTTTGAAGCTACTGACTGAATGAAAGGAGCTGGCATCTCACTCTCTTTGAATCTTCTTTATCATGCTAGGATTAGCAGGAAAAAGCAAAAAATTTCAGAATTGCACCGTGCAATGTGGAGATATTACTGTTTGTGCATTTACAATATTCATTGATTTTTGCCATTGAAAAACATGTTTTTCATATACCAGAAATGTTTGAAGCTACTGACTGAATGAAAGGAGCTGGCATCTCACTCTCTTTGAATCTTCTTTATCATGCTAGGATTAACAGGAAAAAGCTAAAAATTTCAGAATTGCACCGTGCAATGTGGAGATATTACTGTTTGTGCATTTACAATATTCATTGATTTTTGCCATTGAAAAACATGTTTTTCATATACCAGAAATGTTTGAAGCTACTGACTGAATGAAAGGAGCTGGCATCTCACTCTCTTTGAATCTTCTTTATCATGCTAGGATTAGCAGGAAAAAGCAAAAAAATTTCAGAATTGCACCGTGCAATGTGGAGATATTACTGTTTGTGCATTTACAATATTCATTGATTTTTGCCATTGAAAAACATGTTTTTCATATACCAGAAATGTTTGAAGCTACTGACTGAATGAAAGGAGCTGGCATCTCACTCTCTTTGAATCTTCTTTATCATGCTAGGATTAACAGGAAAAAGCTAAAAATTTCAGAATTGCACCGTGCAATGTGGAGATATTACTGTTTGTGCATTTACAATATTCATTGATTTTTGCCATTGAAAAACATGTTTTTCATATACCAGAAATGTTTGAAGCTACTGACTGAATGAAAGGAGCTGGCATCTCACTCTCTTTGAATCTTCTTTATCATGCTAGGATTAGCAGGAAAAAGCAAAAAATTTCAGAATTGCACCGTGCAATGTGGAGATATTACTGTTTGTGCATTTACAATATTCATTGATTTTTGCCATTGAAAAACATGTTTTTCATATACCAGAAATGTTTGAAGCTACTGACTGAATGAAAGGAGCTGGCATCTCACTCTCTTTGAATCTTCTTTATCATGCTAGGATTAACAGGAAAAAGCTAAAAATTTCAGAATTGCACCGTGCAATGTGGAGATATTACTGTTTGTGCATTTACAATATTCATTGATTTTTGCCATTGAAAAACATGTTTTTCATATACCAGAAATGTTTGAAGCTACTGACTGAATGAAAGGAGCTGGCATCTCACTCTCTTTGAATCTTCTTTATCATGCTAGGATTAGCAGGAAAAAGCAAAAAATTTCAGAATTGCACCTTGCAATGTGGAGATATTACTGTTTGTGCATTTACAATATTCATTGATTTTTGCCATTGAAAAACATGTTTTTCATATACCAGAAATGTTTGAAGCTACTGACTGAATGAAAGGAGCTGGCATCTCACTCTCTTTGAATCTTCTTTATCATGCTAGGATTAACAGGAAAAAGCAAAAAATTTCAGAATTGCACCTTGCAATGTGGAGATATTACTGTTTGTGCATTTACAATATTCATTGATTTTTGCCATTGAAAAACGTCCAGAAATGTTTGAAGCTACTGACTGAATGAAAGGAGCTGGCATCTCACTCTCTTTGAATCTTCTTTATCATGCTAGGATTAGCAGGAAAAAGCAAAAAATTTCAGAATTGCACCATGCAATGTGGAGATATTACTGTTTGTGCATTTACAATATTCATTGATTTTTGCCATTGAAAAACATGTTTTTCATATACCAGAAATGTTTGAAGCTACTGACTGAATGAAAGGAGCTGGCATCTCACTCTCTTTGAATCTTCTTTATCATGCTAGGATTAACAGGAAAAAGCAAAAAATTTCAGAATTGCACCTTGCAATGTGGAGATATTACTGTTTGTGCATTTACAATATTCATTGATTTTTGCCATTGAAAAACATGTTTTTCATATACCAGAAATGTTTGAAGCTACTGACTGAATGAAAGGAGCTGGCATCTCACTCTCTTTGAATCTTCTTTATCATGCTAGGATTAGCAGGAAAAAGCTAAAAATTTCAGAATTGCACCTTGCAATGTGGAGATATTACTGTTTGTGCATTTACAATATTCATTGATTTTTGCCATTGAAAAACATGTTTTTCATATACCAGAAATGTTTGAAGCTACTGACTGAATGAAAGGAGCTGGCATCTCACTCTCTTTGAATCTTCTTTATCATGCTAGGATTAACAGGAAAAAGCTAAAAATTTCAGAATTGCACCTTGCAATGTGGAGATATTACTGTTTGTGCATTTACAATATTCATTGATTTTTGCCATTGAAAAACGTCCAGAAATGTTTGAAGCTACTGACTGAATGAAAGGAGCTGGCATCTCACTCTCTTTGAATCTTCTTTATCATGCTAGGATTAACAGGAAAAAGCTAAAAATTTCAGAATTGCACCGTGCAATGTGGAGATATTACTGTTTGTGCATTTACAATATTCATTGATTTTTGCCATTGAAAAACATGTTTTTCATATACCAGAAATGTTTGAAGCTACTGACTGAATGAAAGGAGCTGGCATCTCACTCTCTTTGAATCTTCTTTATCATGCTAGGATTAGCAGGAAAAAGCAAAAAATTTCAGAATTGCACCGTGCAATGTGGAGATATTACTGTTTGTGCATTTACAATATTCATTGATTTTTGCCATTGAAAAACGTCCAGAAATGTTTGAAGCTACTGACTGAATGAAAGGAGCTGGCATCTCACTCTCTTTGAATCTTCTTTATCATGCTAGGATTAGCAGGAAAAAGCTAAAAATTTCAGAATTGCACCGTGCAATGTGGAGATATTACTGTTTGTGCATTTACAATATTCATTGATTTTTGCCATTGAAAAACATGTTTTTCATATACCAGAAATGTTTGAAGCTACTGACTGAATGAAAGGAGCTGGCATCTCACTCTCTTTGAATCTTCTTTATCATGCTAGGATTAACAGGAAAAAGCTAAAAAATTCAGAATTGCACCGTGCAATGTGGAGATATTACTGTTTGTGCATTTACAATATTCATTGATTTTTGCCATTGAAAAACATGTTTTTCATATACCAGAAATGTTTGAAGCTGCTGACTGAATGAAAGGAGCTGGCATCTCACTCTCTTTGAATCTTCTTTATCATGCTAGGATTAGCAGGAAAAAGCAAAAAATTTCAGAATTGCACCTTGCAATGTGGAGATATTACTGTTTGTGCATTTACAATATTCATTGATTTTTGCCATTGAAAAACGTCCAGAAATGTTTGAAGCTACTGACTGAATGAAAGGAGCTGGCATCTCACTCTCTTTGAATCTTCTTTATCATGCTAGGATTAACAGGAAAAAGATAAAAATTTCAGAATTGCACCGTGCAATGTGGAGATATTACTGTTTGTGCATTTACAATATTCATTGATTTTTGCCATTGAAAAACATGTTTTTCATATACCAGAAATGTTTGAAGCTACTGACTGAATGAAAGGAGCTGGCATCTCACTCTCTTTGAATCTTCTTTATCATGCTAGGATTAGCAGGAAAAAGCAAAAAATTTCAGAATTGCACCGTGCAATGTGGAGATATTACTGTTTGTGCATTTACAATATTCATTGATTTTTGCCATTGAAAAACGTCCAGAAATGTTTGAAGCTACTGACTGAATGAAAGGAGCTGGCATCTCACTCTCTTTGAATCTTCTTTATCATGCTAGGATTAACAGGAAAAAGCTAAAAATTTCAGAATTGCACCTTGCAATGTGGAGATATTACTGTTTGTGCATTTACAATATTCATTGATTTTTGCCATTGAAAAACATGTTTTTCATATACCAGAAATGTTTGAAGCTACTGACTGAATGAAAGGAGCTGGCATCTCACTCTCTTTGAATCTTCTTTATCATGCTAGGATTAACAGGAAAAAGCTAAAAATTTCAGAATTGCACCGTGCAATGTGGAGATATTACTGTTTGTGCATTTACAATATTCATTGATTTTTGCCATTGAAAAACATGTTTTTCATATACCAGAAATGTTTGAAGCTACTGACTGAATGAAAGGAGCTGGCATCTCACTCTCTTTGAATCTTCTTTATCATGCTAGGATTAGCAGGAAAAAGCAAAAAATTTCAGAATTGCACCGTGCAATGTGGAGATATTACTGTTTGTGCATTTACAATATTCATTGATTTTTGCCATTGAAAAACATGTTTTTCATATACCAGAAATGTTTGAAGCTACTGACTGAATGAAAGGAGCTGGCATCTCACTCTCTTTGAATCTTCTTTATCATGCTAGGATTAACAGGAAAAAGCTAAAAATTTCAGAATTGCACCGTGCAATGTGGAGATATTACTGTTTGTGCATTTACAATATTCATTGATTTTTGCCATTGAAAAACATGTTTTTCATATACCAGAAATGTTTGAAGCTACTGACTGAATGAAAGGAGCTGGCATCTCACTCTCTTTGAATCTTCTTTATCATGCTAGGATTAGCAGGAAAAAGCAAAAAATTTCAGAATTGCACCTTGCAATGTGGAGATATTACTGTTTGTGCATTTACAATATTCATTGATTTTTGCCATTGAAAAACATGTTTTTCATATACCAGAAATGTTTGAAGCTACTGACTGAATGAAAGGAGCTGGCATCTCACTCTCTTTGAATCTTCTTTATCATGCTAGGATTAACAGGAAAAAGCAAAAAATTTCAGAATTGCACCTTGCAATGTGGAGATATTACTGTTTGTGCATTTACAATATTCATTGATTTTTGCCATTGAAAAACGTCCAGAAATGTTTGAAGCTACTGACTGAATGAAAGGAGCTGGCATCTCACTCTCTTTGAATCTTCTTTATCATGCTAGGATTAGCAGGAAAAAGCAAAAAATTTCAGAATTGCACCGTGCAATGTGGAGATATTACTGTTTGTGCATTTACAATATTCATTGATTTTTGCCATTGAAAAACATGTTTTTCATATACCAGAAATGTTTGAAGCTACTGACTGAATGAAAGGAGCTGGCATCTCACTCTCTTTGAATCTTCTTTATCATGCTAGGATTAACAGGAAAAAGCAAAAAATTTCAGAATTCCACCTTGCAATGTGGAGATATTACTGTTTGTGCATTTACAATATTCATTGATTTTTGCCATTGAAAAACATGTTTTTCATATACCAGAAATGTTTGAAGCTACTGACTGAATGAAAGGAGCTGGCATCTCACTCTATTTGAATCTTCTTTATCATGCTAGGATTAGCAGGAAAAAGCTAAAAATTTCAGAATTGCACCTTGCAATGTGGAGATATTACTGTTTGTGCATTTACAATATTCATTGATTTTTGCCATTGAAAAACATGTTTTTCATATACCAGAAATGTTTGAAGCTACTGACTGAATGAAAGGAGCTGGCATCTCACTCTCTTTGAATCTTCTTTATCATGCTAGGATTAACAGGAAAAAGCTAAAAATTTCAGAATTGCACCTTGCAATGTGGAGATATTACTGTTTGTGCATTTACAATATTCATTGATTTTTGCCATTGAAAAACGTCCAGAAATGTTTGAAGCTACTGACTGAATGAAAGGAGCTGGCATCTCACTCTCTTTGAATCTTCTTTATCATGCTAGGATTAACAGGAAAAAGCTAAAAATTTCAGAATTGCACCGTGCAATGTGGAGATATTACTGTTTGTGCATTTACAATATTCATTGATTTTTGCCATTGAAAAACATGTTTTTCATATACCAGAAATGTTTGAAGCTACTGACTGAATGAAAGGAGCTGGCATCTCACTCTCTTTGAATCTTCTTTATCATGCTAGGATTAGCAGGAAAAAGCTAAAAATTTCAGAATTGCACCGTGCAATGTGGAGATATTACTGTTTGTGCATTTACAATATTCATTGATTTTTGCCATTGAAAAACATGTTTTTCATATACCAGAAATGTTTGAAGCTACTGACTGAATGAAAGGAGCTGGCATCTCACTCTCTTTGAATCTTCTTTATCATGCTAGGATTAGCAGGAAAAAGCAAAAAATTTCAGAATTGCACCGTGCAATGTGGAGATATTACTGTTTGTGCATTTACAATATTCATTGATTTTTGCCATTGAAAAACATGTTTTTCATATACCAGAAATGTTTGAAGCTACTGACTGAATGAAAGGAGCTGGCATCTCACTCTCTTTGAATCTTCTTTATCATGCTAGGATTAGCAGGAAAAAGCTAAAAATTTCAGAATTGCACCGTGCAATGTGGAGATATTACTGTTTGTGCATTTACAATATTCATTGATTTTTGCCATTGAAAAACGTCCAGAAATGTTTGAAGCTACTGACTGAATGAAAGGAGCTGGCATCTCACTCTCTTTGAATCTTCTTTATCATGCTAGGATTAGCAGGAAAAAGCTAAAAATTTCAGAATTGCACCGTGCAATGTGGAGATATTACTGTTTGTGCATTTACAATATTCATTGATTTTTGCCATTGAAAAACATGTTTTTCATATACCAGAAATGTTTGAAGCTACTGACTGAATGAAAGGAGCTGGCATCTCACTCTCTTTGAATCTTCTTTATCATGCTAGGATTAACAGGAAAAAGCAAAAAATTTCAGAATTGCACCGTGCAATGTGGAGATATTACTGTTTGTGCATTTACAATATTCATTGATTTTTGCCATTGAAAAACATGTTTTTCATATACCGGAAATGTTTGAAGCTACTGACTGAATGAAAGGAGCTGGCATCTCACTCTCTTTGAATCTTCTTTATCATGCTAGGATTAACAGGAAAAAGCTAAAAATTTCAGAATTGCACCGTGCAATGTGGAGATATTACTGTTTGTGCATTTACAATATTCATTGATTTTTGCCATTGAAAAACATGTTTTTCATATACCAGAAATGTTTGAAGCTACTGACTGAATGAAAGGAGCTGGCATCTCACTCTCTTTGAGTCTTCTTTATCATGCTAGGATTAGCAGGAAAAAGCAAAAAATTTCAGAATTGCACCTTGCAATGTGGAGATATTACTGTTTGTGCATTTACAATATTCATTGATTTTTGCCATTGAAAAACGTCCAGAAATGTTTGAAGCTACTGACTGAATGAAAGGAGCTGGCATCTCACTCTCTTTGAATCTTCTTTATCATGCTAGGATTAACAGGAAAAAGCTAAAAATTTCAGAATTGCACCTTGCAATGTGGAGATATTACTGTTTGTGCATTTACAATATTCATTGATTTTTGCCATTGAAAAAAACATGTTTTTCATATACCAGAAATGTTTGAAGCTACTGACTGAATGAAAGGAGCTGGCATCTCACTCTCTTTGAATCTTCTTTATCATGCTAGGATTAACAGGAAAAAGCTAAAAATTTCAGAATTGCACCGTGCAATGTGGAGATATTACTGTTTGTGCATTTACAATATTCATTGATTTTTGCCATTGAAAAACATGTTTTTCATATACCAGAAATGTTTGAAGCTACTGACTGAATGAAAGGAGCTGGCATCTCACTCTCTTTGAATCTTCTTTATCATGCTAGGATTAGCAGGAAAAAGCAAAAAATTTCAGAATTGCACCTTGCAATGTGGAGATATTACTGTTTGTGCATTTACAATATTCATTGATTTTTGCCATTGAAAAACATGTTTTTCATATACCAGAAATGTTTGAAGCTACTGACTGAATGAAAGGAGCTGGCATCTCACTCTCTTTGAATCTTCTTTATCATGCTAGGATTAACAGGAAAAAGCTAAAAATTTCAGAATTGCACCTTGCAATGTGGAGATATTACTGTTTGTGCATTTACAATATTCATTGATTTTTGCCAATGAAAAACGTCCAGAAATGTTTGAAGCTACTGACTGAATGAAAGGAGCTGGCATCTCACTCTCTTTGAATCTTCTTTATCATGCTAGGATTAACAGGAAAAAGCTAAAAATTTCAGAATTGCACCTTGCAATGTGGAGATATTACTGTTTGTGCATTTACAATATTCATTGATTTTTGCCATTGAAAAACATGTTTTTCATATACCAGAAATGTTTGAAGCTACTGACTGAATGAAAGGAGCTGGCATCTCACTCTCTTTGAATCTTCTTTATCATGCTAGGATTAGCAGGAAAAAGCAAAAAATTTCAGAATTGCACCTTGCAATGTGGAGATATTACTGTTTGTGCATTTACAATATTCATTGATTTTTGCCATTGAAAAACATGTTTTTCATATACCAGAAATGTTTGAAGCTACTGACTGAATGAAAGGAGCTGGCATCTCACTCTCTTTGAATCTTCTTTATCATGCTAGGATTAACAGGAAAAAGCTAAAAATTTCAGAATTGCACCGTGCAATGTGGAGATATTACTGTTTGTGCATTTACAATATTCATTGATTTTTGCCATTGAAAAACATGTTTTTCATATACCAGAAATGTTTGAAGCTACTGACTGAATGAAAGGAGCTGGCATCTCACTCTCTTTGAATCTTCTTTATCATGCTAGGATTAGCAGGAAAAAGCTAAAAATTTCAGAATTGCACCTTGCAATGTGGAGATATTACTGTTTGTGCATTTACAATATTCATTGATTTTTGCCATTGAAAAGCGTCCAGAAATGTTTGAAGCTACTGACTGAATGAAAGGAGCTGGCATCTCACTCTCTTTGAATCTTCTTTATCATGCTAGGATTAACAGGAAAAAGCTAAAAATTTCAGAATTGCACCTTGCAATGTGGAGATATTACTGTTTGTGCATTTACAATATTCATTGATTTTTGCCATTGAAAAACATGTTTTTCATATACCAGAAATGTTTGAAGCTACTGACTGAATGAAAGGAGCTGGCATCTCACTCTCTTTGAATCTTCTTTATCATGCTAGGAATAACAGGAAAAAGCTAAAAATTTCAGAATTGCACCTTGCAATGTGGAGATATTACTGTTTGTGCATTTACAATATTCATTGATTTTTGCCATTGAAAAACATGTTTTTCATATACCAGAAATGTTTGAAGCTACTGACTGAATGAAAGGAGCTGGCATCTCACTCTCTTTGAATCTTCTTTATCATGCTAGGATTAGCAGGAAAAAGCTAAAAATTTCAGAATTGCACCGTGCAATGTGGAGATATTACTGTTTGTGCATTTACAATATTCATTGATTTTTGCCATTGAAAAACGTCCAGAAATGTTTGAAGCTACTGACTGAATGAAAGGAGCTGGCATCTCACTCTCTTTGAATCTTCTTTATCATGCTAGGATTAACAGGAAAAAGCTAAAAATTTCAGAATTGCACCGTGCAATGTGGAGATATTACTGTTTGTGCATTTACAATATTCATTGATTTTTGCCATTGAAAAACATGTTTTTCATATACCAGAAATGTTTGAAGCTACTGACTGAATGAAAGGAGCTGGCATCTCACTCTCTTTGAATCTTCTTTATCATGCTAGGATTAACAGGAAAAAGCTAAAAATTTCAGAATTGCACCTTGCAATGTGGAGATATTACTGTTTGTGCATTTACAATATTCATTGATTTTTGCCATTGAAAAACATGTTTTTCATATACCAGAAATGTTTGAAGCTACTGACTGAATGAAAGGAGCTGGCATCTCACTCTCTTTGAATCTTCTTTATCATGCTAGGATTAGCAGGAAAAAGCTAAAAATTTCAGAATTGCACCTTGCAATGTGGAGATATTACTGTTTGTGCATTTACAATATTCATTGATTTTTGCCATTGAAAAACATGTTTTTCATATACCAGAAATGTTTGAAGCTACTGACTGAATGAAAGGAGCTGGCATCTCACTCTCTTTGAATCTTCTTTATCATGCTAGGATTAACAGGAAAAAGCTAAAAATTTCAGAATTGCACCGTGCAATGTGGAGATATTACTGTTTGTGCATTTACAATATTCATTGATTTTTGCCATTGAAAAACATGTTTTTCATATACCAGAAATGTTTGAAGCTACTGACTGAATGAAAGGAGCTGGCATCTCACTCTCTTTGAATCTTCTTTATCATGCTAGGATTAGCAGGAAAAAGCTAAAAATTTCAGAATTGCACCGTGCAATGTGGAGATATTACTGTTTGTGCATTTACAATATTCATTGATTTTTGCCATTGAAAAACATGTTTTTCATATACCAGAAATGTTTGAAGCTACTGACTGAATGAAAGGAGCTGGCATCTCACTCTCTTTGAATCTTCTTTATCATGCTAGGATTAACAGGAAAAAGCAAAAAATTTCAGAATTGCACCGTGCAATGTGGAGATATTACTGTTTGTGCATTTACAATATTCATTGATTTTTGCCATTGAAAAACATGTTTTTCATATACCAGAAATGTTTGAAGCTACTGACTGAATGAAAGGAGCTGGCATCTCACTCTCTTTGAATCTTCTTTATCATGCTAGGATTAGCAGGAAAAAGCAAAAAATTTCAGAATTGCACCGTGCAATGTGGAGATATTACTGTTTGTGCATTTACAATATTCATTGATTTTTGCCATTGAAAAACATGTTTTTCATATACCAGAAATGTTTGAAGCTACTGACTGAATGAAAGGAGCTGGCATCTCACTCTCTTTGAATCTTCTTTATCATGCTAGGATTAACAGGAAAAAGCTAAAAATTTCAGAATTGCACCGTGCAATGTGGAGATATTACTGTTTGTGCATTTACAATATTCATTGATTTTTGCCATTGAAAAACATGTTTTTCATATACCAGAAATGTTTGAAGCTACTGACTGAATGAAAGGAGCTGGCATCTCACTCTCTTTGAATCTTCTTTATCATGCTAGGATTAGCAGGAAAAAGCAAAAAATTTCAGAATTGCACCTTGCAATGTGGAGATATTACTGTTTCTGCATTTACAATATTCATTGATTTTTGCCATTGAAAAACGTCCAGAAATGTTTGAAGCTACTGACTGAATGAAAGGAGCTGGCATCTCACTCTCTTTGAATCTTCTTTATCATGCTAGGATTAACAGGAAAAAGCTAAAAATTTCAGAATTGCACCTTGCAATGTGGAGATATTACTGTTTGTGCATTTACAATATTCATTGATTTTTGCCATTGAAAAACATGTTTTTCATATACCAGAAATGTTTGAAGCTACTGACTGAATGAAAGGAGCTGGCATCTCACTCTCTTAGAATCTTCTTTATCATGCTAGGATTAGCAGGAAAAAGCAAAAAATTTCAGAATTGCACCTTGCAATGTGGAGATATTACTGTTTGTGCATTTACAATATTCATTGATTTTTGCCATTGAAAAACATGTTTTTCATATACCAGAAATGTTTGAAGCTACTGACTGAATGAAAGGAGCTGGCATCTCACTCTCTTTGAATCTTCTTTATCATGCTAGGATTAACAGGAAAAAGCTAAAAATTTCAGAATTGCACCGTGCAATGTGGAGATATTACTGTTTGTGCATTTACAATATTCATTGATTTTTGCCATTGAAAAACATGTTTTTCATATACCAGAAATGTTTGAAGCTACTGACTGAATGAAAGGAGCTGGCATCTCACTCTCTTTGAATCTTCTTTATCATGCTAGGATTAGCAGGAAAAAGCTAAAAATTTCAGAATTGCACCTTGCAATGTGGAGATATTACTGTTTGTGCATTTACAATATTCATTGATTTTTGCCATTGAAAAACGTCCAGAAATGTTTGAAGCTACTGACTGAATGAAAGGAACTGGCATCTCACTCTCTTTGAATCTTCTTTATCATGCTAGGATTAACAGGAAAAAGCAAAAAATTTCAGAATTGCACCTTGCAATGTGGAGATATTACTGTTTGTGCATTTACAATATTCATTGATTTTTGCCATTGAAAAACATGTTTTTCATATACCAGAAATGTTTGAAGCTACTGACTGAATGAAAGGAGCTGGCATCTCACTCTCTTTGAATCTTCTTTATCATGCTAGGATTAACAGGAAAAAGCTAAAAATTTCAGAATTGCACCGTGCAATGTGGAGATATTACTGTTTGTGCATTTACAATATTCATTGATTTTTGCCATTGAAAAACGTCCAGAAATGTTTGAAGCTACTGACTGAATGAAAGGAGCTGGCATCTCACTCTCTTTGAATCTTCTTTATCATGCTAGGATTAGCAGGAAAAAGCAAAAAAATTTCAGAATTGCACCGTGCAATGTGGAGATATTACTGTTTGTGCATTTACAATATTCATTGATTTTTGCCATTGAAAAACGTCCAGAAATGTTTGAAGCTACTGACTGAATGAAAGGAGCTGGCATCTCACTCTCTTTGAATCTTCTTTATCATGCTAGGATTAGCAGGAAAAAGCAAAAAATTTCAGAATTGCACCGTGCAATGTGGAGATATTACTGTTTGTGCATTTACAATATTCATTGATTTTTGCCATTGAAAAACATGTTTTTCATATACCAGAAATGTTTGAAGCTACTGACTGAATGAAAGGAGCTGGCATCTCACTCTCTTTGAATCTTCTTTATCATGCTAGGATTAACAGGAAAAAGCTAAAAATTTCAGAATTGCACCGTGCAATGTGGAGATATTACTGTTTGTGCATTTACAATATTCATTGATTTTTGCCATTGAAAAACATGTTTTTCATATACCAGAAATGTTTGAAGCTACTGACTGAATGAAAGGAGCTGGCATCTCACTCTCTTTGAATCTTCTTTATCATGCTAGGATTAACAGGAAAAAGCTAAAAATTTCAGAATTGCACCGTGCAATGTGGAGATATTACTGTTTGTGCATTTACAATATTCATTGATTTTTGCCATTGAAAAACATGTTTTTCATATACCAGAAATGTTTGAAGCTACTGACTGAATGAAAGGAGCTGGCATCTCTCTCTCTTTGAATCTTCTTTATCATGCTAGGATTAGCAGGAAAAAGCTAAAAATTTCAGAATTGCACCTTGCAATGTGGAGATATTACTGTTTGTGCATTTACAATATTCATTGATTTTTGCCATTGAAAAACATGTTTTTCATATACCAGAAATGTTTGAAGCTACTGACTGAATGAAAGGAGCTGGCATCTCACTCTCTTTGAATCTTCTTTATCATGCTAGGATTAGCAGGAAAAAGCTAAAAATTTCAGAATTGCACCTTGCAATGTGGAGATATTACTGTTTGTGCATTTACAATATTCATTGATTTTTGCCATTGAAAAACATGTTTTTCATATACCAGAAATGTTTGAAGCTACTGACTGAATGAAAGGAGCTGGCATCTCACTCTCTTTGAATCTTCTTTATCATGCTAGGATTAACAGGAAAAAGCAAAAAATTTCAGAATTGCACCTTGCAATGTGGAGATATTACTGTTTGTGCATTTACAATATTCATTGATTTTTGCCATTGAAAAACGTCCAGAAATGTTTGAAGCTACTGACTGAATGAAAGGAGCTGGCATCTCACTCTCTTTGAATCTTCTTTATCATGCTAGGATTAGCAGGAAAAAGCAAAAAATTTCAGAATTGCACCGTGCAATGTGGAGATATTACTGTTTGTGCATTTACAATATTCATTGATTTTTGCCATTGAAAAACATGTTTTTCATATACCAGAAATGTTTGAAGCTACTGACTGAATGAAAGGAGCTGGCATCTCACTCTCTTTGAATCTTCTTTATCATGCTAGGATTAGCAGGAAAAAGCTAAAAATTTCAGAATTGCACCGTGCAATGTGGAGATATTACTGTTTGTGCATTTACAATATTCATTGATTTTTGCCATTGAAAAACGTCCAGAAATGTTTGAAGCTACTGACTGAATGAAAGGAGCTGGCATCTCACTCTCTTTGAATCTTCTTTATCATGCTAGGATTAACAGGAAAAAGCTAAAAATTTCAGAATTGCACCGTGCAATGTGGAGATATTACTGTTTGTGCATTTACAATATTCATTGATTTTTGCCATTGAAAAACATGTTTTTCATATACCAGAAATGTTTGAAGCTACTGACTGAATGAAAGGAGCTGGCATCTCACTCTCCTTGAATCTTCTTTATCATGCTAGGATTAGCAGGAAAAAGCAAAAAATTTCAGAATTGCACCGTGCAATGTGGAGATATTACTGTTTGTGCATTTACAATATTCATTGATTTTTGCCATTGAAAAACGTCCAGAAATGTTTGAAGCTACTGACTGAATGAAAGGAGCTGGCATCTCACTCTCTTTGAATCTTCTTTATCATGCTAGGATTAACAGGAAAAAGCAAAAAATTTCAGAATTGCACCGTGCAATGTGGAGATATTACTGTTTGTGCATTTACAATATTCATTGATTTTTGCCATTGAAAAACATGTTTTTCATATACCAGAAATGTTTGAAGCTACTGACTGAATGAAAGGAGCTGGCATCTCACTCTCTTTGAATCTTCTTTATCATGCTAGGATTAGCAGGAAAAAGCTAAAAATTTCAGAATTGCACCGTGCAATGTGGAGATATTACTGTTTGTGCATTTACAATATTCATTGATTTTTGCCATTGAAAAACGTCCAGAAATGTTTGAAGCTACTGACTGAATGAAAGGAGCTGGCATCTCACTCTCTTTGAATCTTCTTTATCATGCTAGGATTAGCAGGAAAAAGCAAAAAATTTCAGAATTGCACCGTGCAATGTGGAGATATTACTGTTTGTGCATTTACAATATTCATTGATTTTTGCCATTGAAAAACATGTTTTTCATATACCAGAAATGTTTGAAGCTACTGACTGAATGAAAGGAGCTGGCATCTCACTCTCTTTGAATCTTCTTTATCATGCTAGGATTAGCAGGAAAAAGCAAAAAATTTCAGAATTGCACCGTGCAATGTGGAGATATTACTGTTTGTGCATTTACAATATTCATTGATTTTTGCCATTGAAAAACGCCCAGAAATGTTTGAAGCTACTGACTGAATGAAAGGAGCTGGCATCTCACTCTCTTTGAATCTTCTTTATCATGCTAGGATTAACAGGAAAAAGCTAAAAATTTCAGAATTGCACCGTGCAATGTGGAGATATTACTGTTTGTGCATTTACAATATTCATTGATTTTTGCCATTGAAAAACATGTTTTTCATATACCAGAAATGTTTGAAGCTACTGACTGAATGAAAGGAGCTGGCATCTCACTCTCTTTGAATCTTCTTTATCATGCTAGGATTAGCAGGAAAAAGCAAAAAATTTCAGAATTGCACCTTGCAATGTGGAGATATTACTGTTTGTGCATTTACAATATTCATTGATTTTTGCCATTGAAAAACATGTTTTTCATATACCAGAAATGTTTGAAGCTACTGACTGAATGAAAGGAGCTGTCATCTCACTCTCTTTGAATCTTCTTTATCATGCTAGGATTAGCAGGAAAAAGCTAAAAATTTCAGAATTGCACCGTGCAATGTGGAGATATTACTGTTTGTGCATTTACAATATTCATTGATTTTTGCCATTGAAAAACGTCCAGAAATGTTTGAAGCTACTGACTGAATGAAAGGAGCTGGCATCTCACTCTCTTTGAATCTTCTTTATCATGCTAGGATTAGCAGGAAAAAGCAAAAAATTTCAGAATTGCACCTTGCAATGTGGAGATATTACTGTTTGTGCATTTACAATATTCATTGATTTTTGCCATTGAAAAACATGTTTTTCATATACCAGAAATGTTTGAAGCTACTGACTGAATGAAAGGAGCTGGCATCTCACTCTCTTTGAATCTTCTTTATCATGCTAGGATTAGCAGGAAAAAGCAAAAAATTTCAGAATTGCACCGTGCAATGTGGAGATATTACTGTTTGTGCATTTACAATATTCATTGATTTTTGCCATTGAAAAACGTCCAGAAATGTTTGAAGCTACTGACTGAATGAAAGGAGCTGGCATCTCACTCTCTTTGAATCTTCTTTATCATGCTAGGATTAGCAGGAAAAAGCAAAAAATTTCAGAATTGCACCGTGCAATGTGGAGATATTACTGTTTGTGCATTTACAATATTCATTGATTTTTGCCATTGAAAAACATGTTTTTCATATACCAGAAATGTTTGAAGCTACTGACTGAATGAAAGGAGCTGGCATCTCACTCTCTTTGAATCTTCTTTATCATGCTAGGATTAGCAGGAAAAAGCAAAAAATTTCAGAATTGCACCGTGCAATGTGGAGATATTACTGTTTGTGCATTTACAATATTCATTGATTTTTGCCATTGAAAAACGTCCAGAAATGTTTGAAGCTACTGACTGAATGAAAGGAGCTGGCATCTCACTCTCTTTGAATCTTCTTTATCATGCTAGGATTAACAGGAAAAAGCAAAAAATTTCAGAATTGCACCGTGCAATGTGGAGATATTACTGTTTGTGCATTTACAATATTCATTGATTTTTGCCATTGAAAAACATGTTTTTCATATACCAGAAATGTTTGAAGCTACTGACTGAATGAAAGGAGCTGGCATCTCACTCTCTTTGAATCTTCTTTATCATGCTAGGATTAGCAGGAAAAAGCTAAAAATTTCAGAATTGCACCGTGCAATGTGGAGATATTACTGTTTGTGCATTTACAATATTCATTGATTTTTGCCATTGAAAAACGTCCAGAAATGTTTGAAGCTACTGACTGAATGAAAGGAGCTGGCATCTCACTCTCTTTGAATCTTCTTTATCATGCTAGGATTAGCAGGAAAAAGCAAAAAATTTCAGAATTGCACCGTGCAATGTGGAGATATTACTGTTTGTGCATTTACAATATTCATTGATTTTTGCCATTGAAAAACGTCCAGAAATGTTTGAAGCTACTGACTGAATGAAAGGAGCTGGCATCTCACTCTCTTTGAATCTTCTTTATCATGCTAGGATTAACAGGAAAAAGCTAAAAATTTCAGAATTGCACCGTGCAATGTGGAGATATTACTGTTTGTGCATTTACAATATTCATTGATTTTTGCCATTGAAAAACATGTTTTTCATATACCAGAAATGTTTGAAGCTACTGACTGAATGAAAGGAGCTGGCATCTCACTCTCTTTGAATCTTCTTTATCATGCTAGGATTAGCAGGAAAAAGCAAAAAATTTCAGAATTGCACCTTGCAATGTGGAGATATTACTGTTTGTGCATTTACAATATTCATTGATTTTTGCCTTTGAAAAACATGTTTTTCATATACCAGAAATGTTTGAAGCTACTGACTGAATGAAAGGAGCTGGCATCTCACTCTCTTTGAATCTTCTTTATCATGCTAGGATTAGCAGGAAAAAGCTAAAAATTTCAGAATTGCACCGTGCAATGTGGAGATATTACTGTTTGTGCATTTACAATATTCATTGATTTTTGCCATTGAAAAACGTCCAGAAATGTTTGAAGCTACTGACTGAATGAAAGGAGCTGGCATCTCACTCTCTTTGAATCTTCTTTATCATGCTAGGATTAACAGGAAAAAGCTAAAAATTTCAGAATTGCACCGTGCAATGTGGAGATATTACTGTTTGTGCATTTACAATATTCATTGATTTTTGCCATTGAAAAACATGTTTTTCATATACCAGAAATGTTTGAAGCTACTGACTGAATGAAAGGAGCTGGCATCTCACTCTCTTTGAATCTTCTTTATCATGCTAGGATTAGCAGGAAAAAGCAAAAAATTTCAGAATTGCACCGTGCAATGTGGAGATATTACTGTTTGTGCATTTACAATATTCATTGATTTTTGCCATTGAAAAACGTCCAGAAATGTTTGAAGCTACTGACTGAATGAAAGGAGCTGGCATCTCACTCTCTTTGAATCTTCTTTATCATGCTAGGATTAGCAGGAAAAAGCAAAAAATTTCAGAATTGCACCGTGCAATGTGGAGATATTACTGTTTGTGCATTTACAATATTCATTGATTTTTGCCATTGAAAAACATGTTTTTCATATACCAGAAATGTTTGAAGCTACTGACTGAATGAAAGGAGCTGGCATCTCACTCTCTTTGAATCTTCTTTATCATGCTAGGATTAACAGGAAAAAGCTAAAAATTTCAGAATTGCACCTTGCAATGTGGAGATATTACTGTTTGTGCATTTACAATATTCATTGATTTTTGCCATTGAAAAACATGTTTTTCATATACCAGAAATGTTTGAAGCTACTGACTGAATGAAAGGAGCTGGCATCTCACTCTCTTTGAATCTTCTTTATCATGCTAGGATTAGCAGGAAAAAGCAAAAAATTTCAGAATTGCACCTTGCAATGTGGAGATATTACTGTTTGTGCATTTACAATATTCATTGATTTTTGCCATTGAAAAACATGTTTTTCATATACCAGAAATGTTTGAAGCTACTGACTGAATGAAAGGAGCTGGCATCTCACTCTCTTTGAATCTTCTTTATCATGCTAGGATTAGCAGGAAAAAGCAAAAAATTTCAGAATTGCTCCGTGCAATGTGGAGATATTACTGTTTGTGCATTTACAATATTCATTGATTTTTGCCATTGAAAAACGTCCAGAAATGTTTGAAGCTACTGACTGAATGAAAGGAGCTGGCATCTCACTCTCTTTGAATCTTCTTTATCATGCTAGGATTAGCAGGAAAAAGCAAAAAATTTCAGAATTGCACCGTGCAATGTGGAGATATTACTGTTTGTGCATTTACAATATTCATTGATTTTTGCCATTGAAAAACATGTTTTTCATATACCAGAAATGTTTGAAGCTACTGACTGAATGAAAGGAGCTGGCATCTCACTCTCTTTGAATCTTCTTTATCATGCTAGGATTAACAGGAAAAAGCTAAAAATTTCAGAATTGCACCTTGCAATGTGGAGATATTACTGTTTGTGCATTTACAATATTCATTGATTTTTGCCATTGAAAAACATGTTTTTCATATACCAGAAATGTTTGAAGCTACTGACTGAATGAAAGGAGCTGGCATCTCACTCTCTTTGAATCTTCTTTATCATGCTAGGATTAGCAGGAAAAAGCAAAAAATTTCAGAATTGCACCTTGCAATGTGGAGATATTACTGTTTGTGCATTTACAATATTCATTGATTTTTGCCATTGAAAAACATGTTTTTCATATACCAGAAATGTTTGAAGCTACTGACTGAATGAAAGGAGCTGGCATCTCACTCTCTTTGAATCTTCTTTATCATGCTAGGATTAGCAGGAAAAAGCAAAAAATTTCAGAATTGCACCGTGCAATGTGGAGATATTACTGTTTGTGCATTTACAATATTCATTGATTTTTGCCATTGAAAAACGTCCAGAAATGTTTGAAGCTACTGACTGAATGAAAGGAGCTGGCATCTCACTCTCTTTGAATCTTCTTTATCATGCTAGGATTAGCAGGAAAAAGCAAAAAATTTCAGAATTGCACCGTGCAATGTGGAGATATTACTGTTTGTGCATTTACAATATTCATTGATTTTTGCCATTGAAAAACATGTTTTTCATATACCAGAAATGTTTGAAGCTACTGACTGAATGAAAGGAGCTGGCATCTCACTCTCTTTGAATCTTCTTTATCATGCTAGGATTAACAGGAAAAAGCAAAAAATTTCAGAATTGCACCTTGCAATGTGGAGATATTACTGTTTGTGCATTTACAATATTCATTGATTTTTGCCATTGAAAAACGTCCAGAAATGTTTGAAGCTACTGACTGAATGAAAGGAGCTGGCATCTCACTCTCTTTGAATCTTCTTTATCATGCTAGGATTAACAGGAAAAAGCAAAAAATTTCAGAATTGCACCGTGCAATGTGGAGATATTACTGTTTGTGCATTTACAATATTCATTGATTTTTGCCATTGAAAAACATGTTTTTCATATACCAGAAATGTTTGAAGCTACTGACTGAATGAAAGGAGCTGGCATCTCACTCTCTTTGAATCTTCTTTATCATGCTAGGATTAACAGGAAAAAGCTAAAAATTTCAGAATTGCACCGTGCAATGTGGAGATATTACTGTTTGTGCATTTACAATATTCATTGATTTTTGCCATTGAAAAACATGTTTTTCATATACCAGAAATGTTTGAAGCTACTGACTGAATGAAAGGAGCTGGCATCTCACTCTCTTTGAATCTTCTTTATCATGCTAGGATTAACAGGAAAAAGCAAAAAATTTCAGAATTGCACCGTGCAATGTGGAGATATTACTGTTTGTGCATTTACAATATTCATTGATTTTTGCCATTGAAAAACATGTTTTTCATATACCAGAAATGTTTGAAGCTACTGACTGAATGAAAGGAGCTGGCATCTCACTCTCTTTGAATCTTCTTTATCATGCTAGGATTAGCAGGAAAAAGCAAAAAATTTCAGAATTGCACCTTGCAATGTGGAGATATTACTGTTTGTGCATTTACAATATTCATTGATTTTTGCCATTGAAAAACATGTTTTTCATATACCAGAAATGTTTGAAGCTACTGACTGAATGAAAGGAGCTGGCATCTCACTCTCTTTGAATCTTCTTTATCATGCTAGGATTAGCAGGAAAAAGCTAAAAATTTCAGAATTGCACCTTGCAATGTGGAGATATTACTGTTTGTGCATTTACAATATTCATTGATTTTTGCCATTGAAAAACGTCCAGAAATGTTTGAAGCTACTGACTGAATGAAAGGAGCTGGCATCTCACTCTCTTTGAATCTTCTTTATCATGCTAGGATTAGCAGGAAAAAGCAAAAAATTTCAGAATTGCACCGTGCAATGTGGAGATATTACTGTTTGTGCATTTACAATATTCATTGATTTTTGCCATTGAAAAACATGTTTTTCATATACCAGAAATGTTTGAAGCTACTGACTGAATGAAAGGAGCTGGCATCTCACTCTCTTTGAATCTTCTTTATCATGCTAGGATTAACAGGAAAAAGCAAAAAATTTCAGAATTGCACCTTGCAATGTGGAGATATTACTGTTTGTGCATTTACAATATTCATTGATTTTTGCCATTGAAAAACGTCCAGAAATGTTTGAAGCTACTGACTGAATGAAAGGAGCTGGCATCTCACTCTCTTTGAATCTTCTTTATCATGCTAGGATTAACAGGAAAAAGCAAAAAATTTCAGAATTGCACCTTGCAATGTGGAGATATTACTGTTTGTGCATTTACAATATTCATTGATTTTTGCCATTGAAAAACATGTTTTTCATATACCAGAAATGTTTGAAGCTACTGACTGAATGAAAGGAGCTGGCATCTCACTCTCTTTGAATCTTCTTTATCATGCTAGGATTAGTAGGAAAAAGCTAAAAATTTCAGAATTGCACCTTGCAATGTGGAGATATTACTGTTTGTGCATTTACAATATTCATTGATTTTTGCCATTGAAAAACATGTTTTTCATATACCAGAAATGTTTGAAGCTACTGACTGAATGAAAGGAGCTGGCATCTCACTCTCTTTGAATCTTCTTTATCATGCTAGGATTAGCAGGAAAAAGCTAAAAATTTCAGAATTGCACCGTGCAATGTGGAGATATTACTGTTTGTGCATTTACAATATTCATTGATTTTTGCCATTGAAAAACATGTTTTTCATATACCAGAAATGTTTGAAGCTACTGACTGAATGAAAGGAGCTGGCATCTCACTCTCTTTGAATCTTCTTTATCATGCTAGGATTAGCAGGAAAAAGCTAAAAATTTCAGAATTGCACCTTGCAATGTGGAGATATTACTGTTTGTGCATTTACAATATTCATTGATTTTTGCCATTGAAAAACATGTTTTTCATATACCAGAAATGTTTGAAGCTACTGACTGAATGAAAGGAGCTGGCATCTCACTCTCTTTGAATCTTCTTTATCATGCTAGGATTAACAGGAAAAAGCAAAAAATTTCAGAATTGCACCTTGCAATGTGGAGATATTACTGTTTGTGCATTTACAATATTCATTGATTTTTGCCATTGAAAAACATGTTTTTCATATACCAGAAATGTTTGAAGCTACTGACTGAATGAAAGGAGCTGGCATCTCACTCTCTTTGAATCTTCTTTATCATGCTAGGATTAGCAGGAAAAAGCTAAAAATTTCAGAATTGCACCTTGCAATGTGGAGATATTACTGTTTGTGCATTTACAATATTCATTGATTTTTGCCATTGAAAAACATGTTTTTCATATACCAGAAATGTTTGAAGCTACTGACTGAATGAAAGGAGCTGGCATCTCACTCTCTTTGAATCTTCTTTATCATGCTAGGATTAGCAGGAAAAAGCTAAAAATTTCAGAATTGCACCGTGCAATGTGGAGATATTACTGTTTGTGCATTTACAATATTCATTGATTTTTGCCATTGAAAAACGTCCAGAAATGTTTGAAGCTACTGACTGAATGAAAGGAGCTGGCATCTCACTCTCTTTGAATCTTCTTTATCATGCTAGGATTAACAGGAAAAAGCAAAAAATTTCAGAATTGCACCTTGCAATGTGGAGATATTACTGTTTGTGCATTTACAATATTCATTGATTTTTGCCATTGAAAAACATGTTTTTCATATACCAGAAATGTTTGAAGCTACTGACTGAATGAAAGGAGCTGGCATCTCACTCTCTTTGAATCTTCTTTATCATGCTAGGATTAGCAGGAAAAAGCAAAAAATTTCAGAATTGCACCGTGCAATGTGGAGATATTACTGTTTGTGCATTTACAATATTCATTGATTTTTGCCATTGAAAAACGTCCAGAAATGTTTGAAGCTACTGACTGAATGAAAGGAGCTGGCATCTCACTCTCTTTGAATCTTCTTTATCATGCTAGGATTAACAGGAAAAAGCAAAAAATTTCAGAATTGCACCTTGCAATGTGGAGATATTACTGTTTGTGCATTTACAATATTCATTGATTTTTGCCATTGAAAAACATGTTTTTCATATACCAGAAATGTTTGAAGCTACTGACTGAATGAAAGGAGCTGGCATCTCACTCTCTTTGAATCTTCTTTATCATGCTAGGATTAACAGGAAAAAGCTAAAAATTTCAGAATTGCACCGTGCAATGTGGAGATATTACTGTTTGTGCATTTACAATATTCATTGATTTTTGCCATTGAAAAACGTCCAGAAATGTTTGAAGCTACTGACTGAATGAAAGGAGCTGGCATCTCACTCTCTTTGAATCTTCTTTATCATGCTAGGATTAACAGGAAAAAGCTAAAAATTTCAGAATTGCACCGTGCAATGTGGAGATATTACTGTTTGTGCATTTACAATATTCATTGATTTTTGCCATTGAAAAACATGTTTTTCATATACCAGAAATGTTTGAAGCTACTGACTGAATGAAAGGAGCTGGCATCTCACTCTCTTTGAATCTTCTTTATCATGCTAGGATTAACAGGAAAAAGCTAAAAATTTCAGAATTGCACCTTGCAATGTGGAGATATTACTGTTTGTGCATTTACAATATTCATTGATTTTTGCCATTGAAAAACATGTTTTTCATATACCAGAAATGTTTGAAGCTACTGACTGAATGAAAGGAGCTGGCATCTCACTCTCTTTGAATCTTCTTTATCATGCTAGGATTAGCAGGAAAAAGCAAAAAATTTCAGAATTGCACCGTGCAATGTGGAGATATTACTGTTTGTGCATTTACAATATTCATTGATTTTTGCCATTGAAAAACGTCCAGAAATGTTTGAAGCTACTGACTGAATGAAAGGAGCTGGCTTCTCACTCTCTTTGAATCTTCTTTATCATGCTAGGATTAGCAGGAAAAAGCAAAAAATTTCAGAATTGCACCTTGCAATGTGGAGATATTACTGTTTGTGCATTTACAATATTCATTGATTTTTGCCATTGAAAAACATGTTTTTCATATACCAGAAATGTTTGAAGCTACTGACTGAATGAAAGGAGCTGGCATCTCACTCTCTTTGAATCTTCTTTATCATGCTAGGATTAGCAGGAAAAAGCAAAAAATTTCAGAATTGCACCGTGCAATGTGGAGATATTACTGTTTGTGCATTTACAATATTCATTGATTTTTGCCATTGAAAAACATGTTTTTCATATACCAGAAATGTTTGAAGCTACTGACTGAATGAAAGGAGCTGGCATCTCACTCTCTTTGAATCTTCTTTATCATGCTAGGATTAACAGGAAAAAGCTAAAAATTTCAGAATTGCACCGTGCAATGTGGAGATATTACTGTTTGTGCATTTACAATATTCATTGATTTTTGCCATTGAAAAACATGTTTTTCATATACCAGAAATGTTTGAAGCTACTGACTGAATGAAAGGAGCTGGCATCTCACTCTCTTTGAATCTTCTTTATCATGCTAGGATTAGCAGGAAAAAGCAAAAAATTTCAGAATTGCACCTTGCAATGTGGAGATATTACTGTTTGTGCATTTACAATATTCATTGATTTTTGCCATTGAAAAACGTCCAGAAATGTTTGAAGCTACTGACTGAATGAAAGGAGCTGGCATCTCACTCTCTTTGAATCTTCTTTATCATGCTAGGATTAACAGGAAAAAGCTAAAAATTTCAGAATTGCACCGTGCAATGTGGAGATATTACTGTTTGTGCATTTACAATATTCATTGATTTTTGCCATTGAAAAACATGTTTTTCATATACCAGAAATGTTTGAAGCTACTGACTGAATGAAAGGAGCTGGCATCTCACTCTCTTTGAATCTTCTTTATCATGCTAGGATTAACAGGAAAAAGCAAAAAATTTCAGAATTGCACCGTGCAATGTGGAGATATTACTGTTTGTGCATTTACAATATTCATTGATTTTTGCCATTGAAAAACATGTTTTTCATATACCAGAAATGTTTGAAGCTACTGACTGAATGAAAGGAGCTGGCATCTCACTCTCTTTGAATCTTCTTTATCATGCTAGGATTAGCAGGAAAAAGCTAAAAATTTCAGAATTGCACCGTGCAATGTGGAGATATTACTGTTTGTGCATTTACAATATTCATTGATTTTTGCCATTGAAAAACATGTTTTTCATATACCAGAAATGTTTGAAGCTACTGACTGAATGAAAGGAGCTGGCATCTCACTCTCTTTGAATCTTCTTTATCATGCTAGGATTAGCAGGAAAAAGCAAAAAATTTCAGAATTGCACCGTGCAATGTGGAGATATTACTGTTTGTGCATTTACAATATTCATTGATTTTTGCCATTGAAAAACATGTTTTTCATATACCAGAAATGTTTGAAGCTACTGACTGAATGAAAGGAGCTGGCATCTCACTCTCTTTGAATCTTCTTTATCATGCTAGGATTAACAGGAAAAAGCTAAAAATTTCAGAATTGCACCTTGCAATGTGGAGATATTACTGTTTGTGCATTTACAATATTCATTGATTTTTGCCATTGAAAAACATGTTTTTCATATACCAGAAATGTTTGAAGCTACTGACTGAATGAAAGGAGCTGGCATCTCACTCTCTTTGAATCTTCTTTATCATGCTAGGATTAGCAGGAAAAAGCAAAAAATTTCAGAATTGCACCGTGCAATGTGGAGATATTACTGTTTGTGCATTTACAATATTCATTGATTTTTGCCATTGAAAAACGTCCAGAAATGTTTGAAGCTACTGACTGAATGAAAGGAGCTGGCTTCTCACTCTCTTTGAATCTTCTTTATCATGCTAGGATTAGCAGGAAAAAGCAAAAAATTTCAGAATTGCACCTTGCAATGTGGAGATATTACTGTTTGTGCATTTACAATATTCATTGATTTTTGCCATTGAAAAACATGTTTTTCATATACCAGAAATGTTTGAAGCTACTGACTGAATGAAAGGAGCTGGCATCTCACTCTCTTTGAATCTTCTTTATTATGCTAGGATTAGCAGGAAAAAGCAAAAAATTTCAGAATTGCACCGTGCAATGTGGAGATATTACTGTTTGTGCATTTACAATATTCATTGATTTTTGCCATTGAAAAACATGTTTTTCATATACCAGAAATGTTTGAAGCTACTGACTGAATGAAAGGAGCTGGCATCTCACTCTCTTTGAATCTTCTTTATCATGCTAGGATTAACAGGAAAAAGCTAAAAATTTCAGAATTGCACCGTGCAATGTGGAGATATTACTGTTTGTGCATTTACAATATTCATTGATTTTTGCCATTGAAAAACATGTTTTTCATATACCAGAAATGTTTGAAGCTACTGACTGAATGAAAGGAGCTGGCATCTCACTCTCTTTGAATCTTCTTTATCATGCTAGGATTAGCAGGAAAAAGCAAAAAATTTCAGAATTGCACCTTGCAATGTGGAGATATTACTGTTTGTGCATTTACAATATTCATTGATTTTTGCCATTGAAAAACGTCCAGAAATGTTTGAAGCTACTGACTGAATGAAAGGAGCTGGCATCTCACTCTCTTTGAATCTTCTTTATCATGCTAGGATTAACAGGAAAAAGCTAAAAATTTCAGAATTGCACCGTGCAATGTGGAGATATTACTGTTTGTGCATTTACAATATTCATTGATTTTTGCCATTGAAAAACATGTTTTTCATATACCAGAAATGTTTGAAGCTACTGACTGAATGAAAGGAGCTGGCATCTCACTCTCTTTGAATCTTCTTTATCATGCTAGGATTAACAGGAAAAAGCAAAAAATTTCAGAATTGCACCGTGCAATGTGGAGATATTACTGTTTGTGCATTTACAATATTCATTGATTTTTGCCATTGAAAAACATGTTTTTCATATACCAGAAATGTTTGAAGCTACTGACTGAATGAAAGGAGCTGGCATCTCACTCTCTTTGAATCTTCTTTATCATGCTAGGATTAGCAGGAAAAAGCTAAAAATTTCAGAATTGCACCGTGCAATGTGGAGATATTACTGTTTGTGCATTTACAATATTCATTGATTTTTGCCATTGAAAAACATGTTTTTCATATACCAGAAATGTTTGAAGCTACTGACTGAATGAAAGGAGCTGGCATCTCACTCTCTTTGAATCTTCTTTATCATGCTAGGATTAGCAGGAAAAAGCAAAAAATTTCAGAATTGCACCGTGCAATGTGGAGATATTACTGTTTGTGCATTTACAATATTCATTGATTTTTGCCATTGAAAAACATGTTTTTCATATACCAGAAATGTTTGAAGCTACTGACTGAATTAAAGGAGCTGGCATCTCACTCTCTTTGAATCTTCTTTATCATGCTAGGATTAACAGGAAAAAGCTAAAAATTTCAGAATTGCACCGTGCAATGTGGAGATATTACTGTTTGTGCATTTACAATATTCATTGATTTTTGCCATTGAAAAACATGTTTTTCATATACCAGAAATGTTTGAAGCTACTGACTGAATGAAAGGAGCTGGCATCTCACTCTCTTTGAATCTTCTTTATCATGCTAGGATTAGCAGGAAAAAGCTAAAAATTTCAGAATTGCACCGTGCAATGTGGAGATATTACTGTTTGTGCATTTACAATATTCATTGATTTTTGCCATTGAAAAACATGTTTTTCATATACCAGAAATGTTTGAAGCTACTGACTGAATGAAAGGAGCTGGCATCTCACTCTCTTTGAATCTTCTTTATCATGCTAGGATTAGCAGGAAAAAGCAAAAAATTTCAGAATTGCACCGTGCAATGTGGAGATATTACTGTTTGTGCATTTACAATATTCATTGATTTTTGCCATTGAAAAACGTCCAGAAATGTTTGAAGCTACTGACTGAATGAAAGGAGCTGGCATCTCACTCTCTTTGAATCTTCTTTATCATGCTAGGATTAGCAGGAAAAAGCAAAAAATTTCAGAATTGCACCTTGCAATGTGGAGATATTACTGTTTGTGCATTTACAATATTCATTGATTTTTGCCATTGAAAAACATGTTTTTCATATACCAGAAATGTTTGAAGCTACTGACTGAATGAAAGGAGCTGGCATCTCACTCTCTTTGAATCTTCTTTATCATGCTAGGATTAGCAGGAAAAAGCAAAAAATTTCAGAATTGCACCGTGCAATGTGGAGATATTACTGTTTGTGCATTTACAATATTCATTGATTTTTGCCATTGAAAAACGTCCAGAAATGTTTGAAGCTACTGACTGAATGAAAGGAGCTGGCATCTCACTCTCTTTGAATCTTCTTTATCATGCTAGGATTAGCAGGAAAAAGCAAAAAATTTCAGAATTGCACCGTGCAATGTGGAGATATTACTGTTTGTGCATTTACAATATTCATTGATTTTTGCCATTGAAAAACATGTTTTTCATATACCAGAAATGTTTGAAGCTACTGACTGAATGAAAGGAGCTGGCATCTCACTCTCTTTGAATCTTCTTTATCATGCTAGGATTAGCAGGAAAAAGCAAAAAATTTCAGAATTGCACCGTGCAATGTGGAGATATTACTGTTTGTGCATTTACAATATTCATTGATTTTTGCCATTGAAAAACATGTTTTTCATATACCAGAAATGTTTGAAGCTACTGACTGAATGAAAGGAGCTGGCATCTCACTCTCTTTGAATCTTCTTTATCATGCTAGGATTAGCAGGAAAAAGCTAAAAATTTCAGAATTGCACCGTGCAATGTGGAGATATTACTGTTTGTGCATTTACAATATTCATTGATTTTTGCCATTGAAAAACATGTTTTTCATATACCAGAAATGTTTGAAGCTACTGACTGAATGAAAGGAGCTGGCATCTCACTCTCTTTGAATCTTCTTTATCATGCTAGGATTAGCAGGAAAAAGCTAAAAATTTCAGAATTGCACCTTGCAATGTGGAGATATTACTGTTTGTGCATTTACAATATTCATTGATTTTTGCCATTGAAAAACGTCCAGAAATGTTTGAAGCTACTGACTGAATGAAAGGAGCTGGCATCTCACTCTCTTTGAATCTTCTTTATCATGCTAGGATTAACAGGAAAAAGCTAAAAATTTCAGAATTGCACCGTGCAATGTGGAGATATTACTGTTTGTGCATTTACAATATTCATTGATTTTTGCCATTGAAAAACGTCCAGAAATGTTTGAAGCTACTGACTGAATGAAAGGAGCTGGCATCTCACTCTCTTTGAATCTTCTTTATCATGCTAGGATTAACAGGAAAAAGCTAAAAATTTCAGAATTGCACCGTGCAATGTGGAGATATTACTGTTTGTGCATTTACAAAATTCATTGATTTTTGCCATTGAAAAACATGTTTTTCATATACCAGAAATGTTTGAAGCTACTGACTGAATGAAAGGAGCTGGCATCTCACTCTCTTTGAATCTTCTTTATCATGCTAGGATTAACAGGAAAAAGCTAAAAATTTCAGAATTGCACCGTGCAATGTGGAGATATTACTGTTTGTGCATTTACAATATTCATTGATTTTTGCCATTGAAAAACGTCCAGAAATGTTTGAAGCTACTGACTGAATGAAAGGAGCTGGCATCTCACTCTCTTTGAATCTTCTTTATCATGCTAGGATTAACAGGAAAAAGCTAAAAATTTCAGAATTGCACCGTGCAATGTGGAGATATTACTGTTTGTGCATTTACAATATTCATTGATTTTTGCCATTGAAAAACATGTTTTTCATATACCAGAAATGTTTGAAGCTACTGACTGAATGAAAGGAGCTGGCATCTCACTCTCTTTGAATCTTCTTTATCATGCTAGGATTAACAGGAAAAAGCTAAAAATTTCAGAATTGCACCTTGCAATGTGGAGATATTACTGTTTGTGCATTTACAATATTCATTGATTTTTGCCATTGAAAAACATGAGTTTCATATACCAGAAATGTTTGAAGCTACTGACTGAATGAAAGGAGCTGGCATCTCACTCTCTTTGAATCTTCTTTATCATGCTAGGATTAACAGGAAAAAGCTAAAAATTTCAGAATTGCACCGTGCAATGTGGAGATATTACTGTTTGTGCATTTACAATATTCATTGATTTTTGCCATTGAAAAACATGTTTTTCATATACCAGAAATGTTTGAAGCTACTGACTGAATGAAAGGAGCTGGCATCTCACTCTCTTTGAATCTTCTTTATCATGCTAGGATTAGCAGGAAAAAGCAAAAAATTTCAGAATTGCACCTTGCAATGTGGAGATATTACTGTTTGTGCATTTACAATATTCATTGATTTTTGCCATTGAAAAACGTCCAGAAATGTTTGAAGTTACTGACTGAATGAAAGGAGCTGGCATCTCACTCTCTTTGAATCTTCTTTATCATGCTAGGATTAACAGGAAAAAGCTAAAAATTTCAGAATTGCACCGTGCAATGTGGAGATATTACTGTTTGTGCATTTACAATATTCATTGATTTTTGCCATTGAAAAACATGTTTTTCATATACCAGAAATGTTTGAAGCTACTGACTGAATGAAAGGAGCTGGCATCTCACTCTCTTTGAATCTTCTTTATCATGCTAGGATTAACAGGAAAAAGCAAAAAATTTCAGAATTGCACCGTGCAATGTGGAGATATTACTGTTTGTGCATTTACAATATTCATTGATTTTTGCCATTGAAAAACATGTTTTTCATATACCAGAAATGTTTGAAGCTACTGACTGAATGAAAGGAGCTGGCATCTCACTCTCTTTGAATCTTCTTTATCATGCTAGGATTAGCAGGAAAAAGCTAAAAATTTCAGAATTGCACTGTGCAATGTGGAGATATTACTGTTTGTGCATTTACAATATTCATTGATTTTTGCCATTGAAAAACATGTTTTTCATATACCAGAAATGTTTGAAGCTACTGACTGAATGAAAGGAGCTGGCATCTCACTCTCTTTGAATCTTCTTTATCATGCTAGGATTAGCAGGAAAAAGCAAAAAATTTCAGAATTGCACCGTGCAATGTGGAGATATTACTGTTTGTGCATTTACAATATTCATTGATTTTTGCCATTGAAAAACATGTTTTTCATATACCAGAAATGTTTGAAGCTACTGACTGAATGAAAGGAGTTGGCATCTCACTCTCTTTGAATCTTCTTTATCATGCTAGGATTAACAGGAAAAAGCTAAAAATTTCAGAATTGCACCGTGCAATGTGGAGATATTACTGTTTGTGCATTTACAATATTCATTGATTTTTGCCATTGAAAAACATGTTTTTCATATACCAGAAATGTTTGAAGCTACTGACTGAATGAAAGGAGCTGGCATCTCACTCTCTTTGAATCTTCTTTATCATGCTAGGATTAGCAGGAAAAAGCTAAAAATTTCAGAATTGCACCGTGCAATGTGGAGATATTACTGTTTGTGCATTTACAATATTCATTGATTTTTGCCATTGAAAAACATGTTTTTCATATACCAGAAATGTTTGAAGCTACTGACTGAATGAAAGGAGCTGGCATCTCACTCTCTTTGAATCTTCTTTATCATGCTAGGATTAGCAGGAAAAAGCAAAAAATTTCAGAATTGCACCGTGCAATGTGGAGATATTACTGTTTGTGCATTTACAATATTCATTGATTTTTGCCATTGAAAAACGTCCAGAAATGTTTGAAGCTACTGACTGAATGAAAGGAGCTGGCATCTCACTCTCTTTGAATCTTCTTTATCATGCTAGGATTAGCAGGAAATAGCAAAAAATTTCAGAATTGCACCTTGCAATGTGGAGATATTACTGTTTGTGCATTTACAATATTCATTGATTTTTGCCATTGAAAAACATGTTTTTCATATACCAGAAATGTTTGAAGCTACTGACTGAATGAAAGGAGCTGGCATCTCACTCTCTTTGAATCTTCTTTATCATGCTAGGATTAGCAGGAAAAAGCAAAAAATTTCAGAATTGCACCGTGCAATGTGGAGATATTACTGTTTGTGCATTTACAATATTCATTGATTTTTGCCATTGAAAAACGTCCAGAAATGTTTGAAGCTACTGACTGAATGAAAGGAGCTGGCATCTCACTCTCTTTGAATCTTCTTTATCATGCTAGGATTAGCAGGAAAAAGCAAAAAATTTCAGAATTGCACCGTGCAATGTGGAGATATTACTGTTTGTGCATTTACAATATTCATTGATTTTTGCCATTGAAAAACATGTTTTTCATATACCAGAAATGTTTGAAGCTACTGACTGAATGAAAGGAGCTGGCATCTCACTCTCTTTGAATCTTCTTTATCATGCTAGGATTAGCAGGAAAAAGCAAAAAATTTCAGAATTGCACCGTGCAATGTGGAGATATTACTGTTTGTGCATTTACAATATTCATTGATTTTTGCCATTGAAAAACATGTTTTTCATATACCAGAAATGTTTGAAGCTACTGACTGAATGAAAGGAGCTGGCATCTCACTCTCTTTGAATCTTCTTTATCATGCTAGGATTAGCAGGAAAAAGCTAAAAATTTCAGAATTGCACCGTGCAATGTGGAGATATTACTGTTTGTGCATTTACAATATTCATTGATTTTTGCCATTGAAAAACATGTTTTTCATATACCAGAAATGTTTGAAGCTACTGACTGAATGAAAGGAGCTGGCATCTCACTCTCTTTGAATCTTCTTTATCATGCTAGGATTAACAGGAAAAAGCTAAAAATTTCAGAATTGCACCTTGCAATGTGGAGATATTACTGTTTGTGCATTTACAATATTCATTGATTTTTGCCATTGAAAAACGTCCAGAAATGTTTGAAGCTACTGACTGAATGAAAGGAGCTGGCATCTCACTCTCTTTGAATCTTCTTTATCATGCTAGGATTAGCAGGAAAAAGCTAAAAATTTCAGAATTGCACCGTGCAATGTGGAGATATTACTGTTTGTGCATTTACAATATTCATTGATTTTTGCCATTGAAAAACGTCCAGAAATGTTTGAAGCTACTGACTGAATGAAAGGAGCTGGCATCTCACTCTCTTTGAATCTTCTTTATCATGCTAGGATTAACAGGAAAAAGCAAAAAATTTCAGAATTGCACCGTGCAATGTGGAGATATTACTGTTTGTGCATTTACAATATTCATTGATTTTTGCCATTGAAAAACATGTTTTTCATATACCAGAAATGTTTGAAGCTACTGACTGAATGAAAGGAGCTGGCATCTCACTCTCTTTGAATCTTCTTTATCATGCTAGGATTAGCAGGAAAAAGCTAAAAATTTCAGAATTGCACCGTGCAATGTGGAGATATTACTGTTTGTGCATTTACAATATTCATTGATTTTTGCCATTGAAAAACATGTTTTTCATATACCAGAAATGTTTGAAGCTACTGACTGAATGAAAGGAGCTGGCATCTCACTCTCTTTGAATCTTCTTTATCATGCTAGGATTAGCAGGAAAAAGCAAAAAATTTCAGAATTGCACCGTGCAATGTGGAGATATTACTGTTTGTGCATTTACAATATTCATTGATTTTTGCCATTGAAAAACATGTTTTTCATATACCAGAAATGTTTGAAGCTACTGACTGAATGAAAGGAGCTGGCATCTCACTCTCTTTGAATCTTCTTTATCATGCTAGGATTAACAGGAAAAAGCTAAAAATTTCAGAATTGCACCGTGCAATGTGGAGATATTACTGTTTGTGCATTTACAATATTCATTGATTTTTGCCATTGAAAAACATGTTTTTCATATACCAGAAATGTTTGAAGCTACTGACTGAATGAAAGGAGCTGGCATCTCACTCTCTTTGAATCTTCTTTATCATGCTAGGATTAGCAGGAAAAAGCAAAAAATTTCAGAATTGCACCGTGCAATGTGGAGATATTACTGTTTGTGCATTTACAATATTCATTGATTTTTGCCATTGAAAAACGTCCAGAAATGTTTGAAGCTACTGACTGAATGAAAGGAGCTGGCATCTCACTCTCTTTGAATCTTCTTTATCATGCTAGGATTAGCAGGAAAAAGCAAAAAATTTCAGAATTGCACCTTGCAATGTGGAGATATTACTGTTTGTGCATTTACAATATTCATTGATCTTTGCCATTGAAAAACATGTTTTTCATATACCAGAAATGTTTGAAGCTACTGACTGAATGAAAGGAGCTGGCATCTCACTCTCTTTGAATCTTCTTTATCATGCTAGGATTAGCAGGAAAAAGCAAAAAATTTCAGAATTGCACCGTGCAATGTGGAGATATTACTGTTTGTGCATTTACAATATTCATTGATTTTTGCCATTGAAAAACATGTTTTTCATATACCAGAAATGTTTGAAGCTACTGACTGAATGAAAGGAGCTGGCATCTCACTCTCTTTGAATCTTCTTTATCATGCTAGGATTAGCAGGAAAAAGCAAAAAATTTCAGAATTGCACCGTGCAATGTGGAGATATTACTGTTTGTGCATTTACAATATTCATTGATTTTTGCCATTGAAAAACATGTTTTTCATATACCAGAAATGTTTGAAGCTACTGACTGAATGAAAGGAGCTGGCATCTCACTCTCTTTGAATCTTCTTTATCATGCTAGGATTAGCAGGAAAAAGCTAAAAATTTCAGAATTGCACCGTGCAATGTGGAGATATTACTGTTTGTGCATTTACAATATTCATTGATTTTTGCCATTGAAAAACATGTTTTTCATATACCAGAAATGTTTGAAGCTACTGACTGAATGAAAGGAGCTGGCATCTCACTCTCTTTGAATCTTCTTTATCATGCTAGGATTAGCAGGAAAAAGCTAAAAATTTCAGAATTGCACCTTGCAATGTGGAGATATTACTGTTTGTGCATTTACAATATTCATTGATTTTTGCCATTGAAAAACGTCCAGAAATGTTTGAAGCTACTGACTGAATGAAAGGAGCTGGCATCTCACTCTCTTTGAATCTTCTTTATCATGCTAGGATTAACAGGAAAAAGCTAAAAATTTCAGAATTGCACCGTGCAATGTGGAGATATTACTGTTTGTGCATTTACAATATTCATTGATTTTTGCCATTGAAAAACGTCCAGAAATGTTTGAAGCTACTGACTGAATGAAAGGAGCTGGCATCTCACTCTCTTTGAATCTTCTTTATCATGCTAGGATTAACAGGAAAAAGCTAAAAATTTCAGAATTGCACCTTGCAATGTGGAGATATTACTGTTTGTGCATTTACAATATTCATTGATTTTTGCCATTGAAAAACGTCCAGAAATGTTTGAAGCTACTGACTGAATGAAAGGAGCTGGCATCTCACTCTCTTTGAATCTTCTTTATCATGCTAGGATTAGCAGGAAAAAGCTAAAAATTTCAGAATTGCACCGTGCAATGTGGAGATATTACTGTTTGTGCATTTACAATATTCATTGATTTTTGCCATTGAAAAACGTCCAGAAATGTTTGAAGCTACTGACTGAATGAAAGGAGCTGGCATCTCACTCTCTTTGAATCTTCTTTATCATGCTAGGATTAACAGGAAAAAGCTAAAAATTTCAGAATTGCACCTTGCAATGTGGAGATATTACTGTTTGTGCATTTACAATATTCATTGATTTTTGCCATTGAAAAACGTCCAGAAATGTTTGAAGCTACTGACTGAATGAAAGGAGCTGGCATCTCACTCTCTTTGAATCTTCTTTATCATGCTAGGATTAACAGGAAAAAGCTAAAAATTTCAGAATTGCACCTTGCAATGTGGAGATATTACTGTTTGTGCATTTACAATATTCATTGATTTTTGCCATTGAAAAACGTCCAGAAATGTTTGAAGCTACTGACTGAATGAAAGGAGCTGGCATCTCACTCTCTTTGAATCTTCTTTATCATGCTAGGATTAGCAGGAAAAAGCAAAAAATTTCAGAATTGCACCGTGCAATGTGGAGATATTACTGTTTGTGCATTTACAATATTCATTGATTTTTGCCATTGAAAAACATGTTTTTCATATACCAGAAATGTTTGAAGCTACTGACTGAATGAAAGGAGCTGGCATCTCACTCTCTTTGAATCTTCTTTATCATGCTAGGATTAGCAGGAAAAAGCTAAAAATTTCAGAATTGCACCGTGCAATGTGGAGATATTACTGTTTGTGCATTTACAATATTCATTGATTTTTGCCATTGAAAAACATGTTTTTCATATACCAGAAATGTTTGAAGCTACTGACTGAATGAAAGGAGCTGGCATCTCACTCTCTTTGAATCTTCTTTATCATGCTAGGATTAGCAGGAAAAAGCAAAAAATTTCAGAATTGCACCTTGCAATGTGGAGATATTACTGTTTGTGCATTTACAATATTCATTGATTTTTGCCATTGAAAAACATGTTTTTCATATACCAGAAATGTTTGAAGCTACTGACTGAATGAAAGGAGCTGGCATCTCACTCTCTTTGAATCTTATTTATCATGCTAGGATTAGCAGGAAAAAGCAAAAAATTTCAGAATTGCACCGTGCAATGTGGAGATATTACTGTTTGTGCATTTACAATATTCATTGATTTTTGCCATTGAAAAACGTCCAGAAATGTTTGAAGCTACTGACTGAATGAAAGGAGCTGGCATCTCACTCTCTTTGAATCTTCTTTATCATGCTAGGATTAGCAGGAAAAAGCAAAAAATTTCAGAATTGCACCGTGCAATGTGGAGATATTACTGTTTGTGCATTTACAATATTCATTGATTTTTGCCATTGAAAAACATGTTTTTCATATACCAGAAATGTTTGAAGCTACTGACTGAATGAAAGGAGCTGGCATCTCACTCTCTTTGAATCTTCTTTATCATGCTAGGATTAACAGGAAAAAGCAAAAAATTTCAGAATTGCACCGTGCAATGTGGAGATATTACTGTTTGTGCATTTACAATATTCATTGATTTTTGCCATTGAAAAACGTCCAGAAATGTTTGAAGCTACTGACTGAATGAAAGGAGCTGGCATCTCACTCTCTTTGAATCTTCTTTATCATGCTAGGATTAACAGGAAAAAGCTAAAAATTTCAGAATTGCACCGTGCAATGTGGAGATATTACTGTTTGTGCATTTACAATATTCATTGATTTTTGCCATTGAAAAACATGTTTTTCATATACCAGAAATGTTTGAAGCTACTGACTGAATGAAAGGAGCTGGCATCTCACTCTCTTTGAATCTTCTTTATCATGCTAGGATTAACAGGAAAAAGCTAAAAATTTCAGAATTGCACCTTGCAATGTGGAGATATTACTGTTTGTGCATTTACAATATTCATTGATTTTTGCCATTGAAAAACATGTTTTTCATATACCAGAAATGTTTGAAGCTACTGACTGAATGAAAGGAGCTGGCATCTCACTCTCTTTGAATCTTCTTTATCATGCTAGGATTAACAGGAAAAAGCTAAAAATTTCAGAATTGCACCGTGCAATGTGGAGATATTACTGTTTGTGCATTTACAATATTCATTGATTTTTGCCATTGAAAAACATGTTTTTCATATACCAGAAATGTTTGAAGCTACTGACTGAATGAAAGGAGCTGGCATCTCACTCTCTTTGAATCTTCTTTATCATGCTAGGATTAACAGGAAAAAGCAAAAAATTTCAGAATTGCACCTTGCAATGTGGAGATATTACTGTTTGTGCATTTACAATATTCATTGATTTTTGCCATTGAAAAACATGTTTTTCATATACCAGAAATGTTTGAAGCTACTGACTGAATGAAAGGAGCTGGCATCTCACTCTCTTTGAATCTTCTTTATCATGCTAGGATTAGCAGGAAAAAGCAAAAAATTTCAGAATTGCACCGTGCAATGTGGAGATATTACTGTTTGTGCATTTACAATATTCATTGATTTTTGCCATTGAAAAACATGTTTTTCATATACCAGAAATGTTTGAAGCTACTGACTGAATGAAAGGAGCTGGCATCTCACTCTCTTTGAATCTTCTTTATCATGCTAGGATTAACAGGAAAAAGCTAAAAATTTCAGAATTGCACCGTGCAATGTGGAGATATTACTGTTTGTGCATTTACAATATTCATTGATTTTTGCCATTGAAAAACATGTTTTTCATATACCAGAAATGTTTGAAGCTACTGACTGAATGAAAGGAGCTGGCATCTCACTCTCTTTGAATCTTCTTTATCATGCTAGGATTAACAGGAAAAAGCAAAAAATTTCAGAATTGCACCTTGCAATGTGGAGATATTACTGTTTGTGCATTTACAATATTCATTGATTTTTGCCATTGAAAAACATGTTTTTCATATACCAGAAATGTTTGAAGCTACTGACTGAATGAAAGGAGCTGGCATCTCACTCTCTTTGAATCTTCTTTATCATGCTAGGATTAACAGGAAAAAGCAAAAAATTTCAGAATTGCACCTTGCAATGTGGAGATATTACTGTTTGTGCATTTACAATATTCATTGATTTTTGCCATTGAAAAACATGTTTTTCATATACCAGAAATGTTTGAAGCTACTGACTGAATGAAAGGAGCTGGCATCTCACTCTCTTTGAATCTTCTTTATCATGCTAGGATTAGCAGGAAAAAGCAAAAAATTTCAGAATTGCACCGTGCAATGTGGAGATATTACTGTTTGTGCATTTACAATATTCATTGATTTTTGCCATTGAAAAACGTCCAGAAATGTTTGAAGCTACTGACTGAATGAAAGGAGCTGGCATCTCACTCTCTTTGAATCTTCTTTATCATGCTAGGATTAACAGGAAAAAGCAAAAAATTTCAGAATTGCACAGTGCAATGTGGAGATATTACTGTTTGTGCATTTACAATATTCATTGATTTTTGCCATTGAAAAACATGTTTTTCATATACCAGAAATGTTTGAAGCTACTGACTGAATGAAAGGAGCTGGCATCTCACTCTCTTTGAATCTTCTTTATCATGCTAGGATTAACAGGAAAAAGCTAAAAATTTCAGAATTGCACCGTGCAATGTGGAGATATTACTGTTTGTGCATTTACAATATTCATTGATTTTTGCCATTGAAAAACATGTTTTTCATATACCAGAAATGTTTGAAGCTACTGACTGAATGAAAGGAGCTGGCATCTCACTCTCTTTGAATCTTCTTTATCATGCTAGGATTAACAGGAAAAAGCAAAAAATTTCAGAATTGCACCTTGCAATGTGGAGATATTACTGTTTGTGCATTTACAATATTCATTGATTTTTGCCATTGAAAAACATGTTTTTCATATACCAGAAATGTTTGAAGCTACTGACTGAATGAAAGGAGCTGGCATCTCACTCTCTTTGAATCTTCTTTATCATGCTAGGATTAGCAGGAAAAAGCTAAAAATTTCAGAATTGCACCGTGCAATGTGGAGATATTACTGTTTGTGCATTTACAATATTCATTGATTTTTGCCATTGAAAAACATGTTTTTCATATACCAGAAATGTTTGAAGCTACTGACTGAATGAAAGGAGCTGGCATCTCACTATCTTTGAATCTTCTTTATCATGCTAGGATTAGCAGGAAAAAGCTAAAAATTTCAGAATTGCACCGTGCAATGTGGAGATATTACTGTTTGTGCATTTACAATATTCATTGATTTTTGCCATTGAAAAACATGTTTTTCATATACCAGAAATGTTTGAAGCTACTGACTGAATGAAAGGAGCTGGCATCTCACTCTCTTTGAATCTTCTTTATCATGCTAGGATTAACAGGAAAAAGCAAAAAATTTCAGAATTGCACCTTGCAATGTGGAGATATTACTGTTTGTGCATTTACAATATTCATTGATTTTTGCCATTGAAAAACGTCCAGAAATGTTTGAAGCTACTGACTGAATGAAAGGAGCTGGCATCTCACTCTCTTTGAATCTTCTTTATCATGCTAGGATTAACAGGAAAAAGCAAAAAATTTCAGAATTGCACCTTGCAATGTGGAGATATTACTGTTTGTGCATTTACAATATTCATTGATTTTTGCCATTGAAAAACATGTTTTTCATATACCAGAAATGTTTGAAGCTACTGACTGAATGAAAGGAGCTGGCATCTCACTCTATTTGAATCTTCTTTATCATGCTAGGATTAGCAGGAAAAAGCTAAAAATTTCAGAATTGCACCGTGCAATGTGGAGATATTACTGTTTGTGCATTTACAATATTCATTGATTTTTGCCATTGAAAAACATGTTTTTCATATACCAGAAATGTTTGAAGCTACTGACTGAATGAAAGGAGCTGGCATCTCACTCTCTTTGAATCTTCTTTATCATGCTAGGATTAACAGGAAAAAGCTAAAAATTTCAGAATTGCACCGTGCAATGTGGAGATATTACTGTTTGTGCATTTACAATATTCATTGATTTTTGCCATTGAAAAACATGTTTTTCATATACCAGAAATGTTTGAAGCTACTGACTGAATGAAAGGAGCTGGCATCTCACTCTCTTTGAATCTTCTTTATCATGCTAGGATTAACAGGAAAAAGCAAAAAATTTCAGAATTGCACCTTGCAATGTGGAGATATTACTGTTTGTGCATTTACAATATTCATTGATTTTTGCCATTGAAAAACATGTTTTTCATATACCAGAAATGTTTGAAGCTACTGACTGAATGAAAGGAGCTGGCATCTCACTCTCTTTGAATCTTCTTTATCATGCTAGGATTAACAGGAAAAAGCTAAAAATTTCAGAATTGCACCTTGCAATGTGGAGATATTACTGTTTGTGCATTTACAATATTCATTGATTTTTGCCATTGAAAAACGTCCAGAAATGTTTGAAGCTACTGACTGAATGAAAGGAGCTGGCATCTCACTCTCTTTGAATCTTCTTTATCATGCTAGGATTAGCAGGAAAAAGCAAAAAATTTCAGAATTGCACCGTGCAATGTGGAGATATTACTGTTTGTGCATTTACAATATTCATTGATTTTTGCCATTGAAAAACGTCCAGAAATGTTTGAAGCTACTGACTGAATGAAAGGAGCTGGCATCTCACTCTCTTTGAATCTTCTTTATCATGCTAGGATTAACAGGAAAAAGCTAAAAATTTCAGAATTGCACCGTGCAATGTGGAGATATTACTGTTTGTGCATTTACAATATTCATTGATTTTTGCCATTGAAAAACATGTTTTTCATATACCAGAAATGTTTGAAGCTACTGACTGAATGAAAGGAGCTGGCATCTCACTCTCTTTGAATCTTCTTTATCATGCTAGGATTAACAGGAAAAAGCTAAAAATTTCAGAATTGCACCGTGCAATGTGGAGATATTACTGTTTGTGCATTTACAATATTCATTGATTTTTGCCATTGAAAAACATGTTTTTCATATACCAGAAATGTTTGAAGCTACTGACTGAATGAAAGGAGCTGGCATCTCACTCTCTTTGAATCTTCTTTATCATGCTAGGATTAACAGGAAAAAGCTAAAAATTTCAGAATTGCACCGTGCAATGTGGAGATATTACTGTTTGTGCATTTACAATATTCATTGATTTTTGCCATTGAAAAACATGTTTTTCATATACCAGAAATGTTTGAAGCTACTGACTGAATGAAAGGAGCTGGCATCTCACTCTCTTTGAATCTTCTTTATCATGCTAGGATTAACAGGAAAAAGCAAAAAATTTCAGAATTGCACCTTGCAATGTGGAGATATTACTGTTTGTGCATTTACAATATTCATTGATTTTTGCCATTGAAAAACATGTTTTTCATATACCAGAAATGTTTGAAGCTACTGACTGAATGAAAGGAGCTGGCATCTCACTCTCTTTGAATCTTCTTTATCATGCTAGGATTAGCAGGAAAAAGCTAAAAATTTCAGAATTGCACCGTGCAATGTGGAGATATTACTGTTTGTGCATTTACAATATTCATTGATTTTTGCCATTGAAAAACATGTTTTTCATATACCAGAAATGTTTGAAGCTACTGACTGAATGAAAGGAGCTGGCATCTCACTCTCTTTGAATCTTCTTTATCATGCTAGGATTAGCAGGAAAAAGCTAAAAATTTCAGAATTGCACCGTGCAATGTGGAGATATTACTGTTTGTGCATTTACAATATTCATTGATTTTTGCCATTGAAAAACATGTTTTTCATATACCAGAAATGTTTGAAGCTACTGACTGAATGAAAGGAGCTGGCATCTCACTCTCTTTGAATCTTCTTTATCATGCTAGGATTAACAGGAAAAAGCAAAAAATTTCAGAATTGCACCTTGCAATGTGGAGATATTACTGTTTGTGCATTTACAATATTCATTGATTTTTGCCATTGAAAAACGTCCAGAAATGTTTGAAGCTACTGACTGAATGAAAGGAGCTGGCATCTCACTCTCTTTGAATCTTCTTTATCATGCTAGGATTAACAGGAAAAAGCAAAAAATTTCAGAATTGCACCTTGCAATGTGGAGATATTACTGTTTGTGCATTTACAATATTCATTGATTTTTGCCATTGAAAAACATGTTTTTCATATACCAGAAATGTTTGAAGCTACTGACTGAATGAAAGGAGCTGGCATCTCACTCTATTTGAATCTTCTTTATCATGCTAGGATTAGCAGGAAAAAGCTAAAAATTTCAGAATTGCACCGTGCAATGTGGAGATATTACTGTTTGTGCATTTACAATATTCATTGATTTTTGCCATTGAAAAACATGTTTTTCATATACCAGAAATGTTTGAAGCTACTGACTGAATGAAAGGAGCTGGCATCTCACTCTCTTTGAATCTTCTTTATCATGCTAGGATTAACAGGAAAAAGCTAAAAATTTCAGAATTGCACCTTGCAATGTGGAGATATTACTGTTTGTGCATTTACAATATTCATTGATTTTTGCCATTGAAAAACATGTTTTTCATATACCAGAAATGTTTGAAGCTACTGACTGAATGAAAGGAGCTGGCATCTCACTCTCTTTGAATCTTCTTTATCATGCTAGGATTAACAGGAAAAAGCTAAAAATTTCAGAATTGCACCTTGCAATGTGGAGATATTACTGTTTGTGCATTTACAATATTCATTGATTTTTGCCATTGAAAAACGTCCAGAAATGTTTGAAGCTACTGACTGAATGAAAGGAGCTGGCATCTCACTCTCTTTGAATCTTCTTTATCATGCTAGGATTAGCAGGAAAAAGCAAAAAATTTCAGAATTGCACCGTGCAATGTGGAGATATTACTGTTTGTGCATTTACAATATTCATTGATTTTTGCCATTGAAAAACATGTTTTTCATATACCAGAAATGTTTGAAGCTACTGACTGAATGAAAGGAGCTGGCATCTCACTCTCTTTGAATCTTCTTTATCATGCTAGGATTAACAGGAAAAAGCAAAAAATTTCAGAATTGCACCGTGCAATGTGGAGATATTACTGTTTGTGCATTTACAATATTCATTGATTTTTGCCATTGAAAAACATGTTTTTCATATACCAGAAATGTTTGAAGCTACTGACTGAATGAAAGGAGCTGGCATCTCACTCTCTTTGAATCTTCTTTATCATGCTAGGATTAACAGGAAAAAGCAAAAAATTTCAGAATTGCACCGTGCAATGTGGAGATATTACTGTTTGTGCATTTACAATATTCATTGATTTTTGCCATTGAAAAACATGTTTTTCATATACCAGAAATGTTTGAAGCTACTGACTGAATGAAAGGAGCTGGCATCTCACTCTCTTTGAATCTTCTTTATCATGCTAGGATTAACAGGAAAAAGCTAAAAATTTCAGAATTGCACCGTGCAATGTGGAGATATTACTGTTTGTGCATTTACAATATTCATTGATTTTTGCCATTGAAAAACATGTTTTTCATATACCAGAAATGTTTGAAGCTACTGACTGAATGAAAGGAGCTGGCATCTCACTCTCTTTGAATCTTCTTTATCATGCTAGGATTAACAGGAAAAAGCTAAAAATTTCAGAATTGCACCGTGCAATGTGGAGATATTACTGTTTGTGCATTTACAATATTCATTGATTTTTGCCATTGAAAAACATGTTTTTCATATACCAGAAATGTTTGAAGCTACTGACTGAATGAAAGGAGCTGGCATCTCACTCTCTTTGAATCTTCTTTATCATGCTAGGATTAACAGGAAAAAGCTAAAAATTTCAGAATTGCACCGTGCAATGTGGAGATATTACTGTTTGTGCATTTACAATATTCATTGATTTTTGCCATTGAAAAACATGTTTTTCATATACCAGAAATGTTTGAAGCTACTGACTGAATGAAAGGAGCTGGCATCTCACTCTCTTTGAATCTTCTTTATCATGCTAGGATTAACAGGAAAAAGCTAAAAATTTCAGAATTGCACCTTGCAATGTGGAGATATTACTGTTTGTGCATTTACAATATTCATTGATTTTTGCCATTGAAAAACGTCCAGAAATGTTTGAAGCTACTGACTGAATGAAAGGAGCTGGCATCTCACTCTCTTTGAATCTTCTTTATCATGCTAGGATTAGCAGGAAAAAGCAAAAAATTTCAGAATTGCACCGTGCAATGTGGAGATATTACTGTTTGTGCATTTACAATATTCATTGATTTTTGCCATTGAAAAACGTCCAGAAATGTTTGAAGCTACTGACTGAATGAAAGGAGCTGGCATCTCACTCTCTTTGAATCTTCTTTATCATGCTAGGATTAACAGGAAAAAGCTAAAAATTTCAGAATTGCACCGTGCAATGTGGAGATATTACTGTTTGTGCATTTACAATATTCATTGATTTTTGCCATTGAAAAACATGTTTTTCATATACCAGAAATGTTTGAAGCTACTGACTGAATGAAAGGAGCTGGCATCTCACTCTCTTTGAATCTTCTTTATCATGCTAGGATTAGCAGGAAAAAGCAAAAAATTTCAGAATTGCACCGTGCAATGTGGAGATATTACTGTTTGTGCATTTACAATATTCATTGATTTTTGCCATTGAAAAACATGTTTTTCATATACCAGAAATGTTTGAAGCTACTGACTGAATGAAAGGAGCTGGCATCTCACTCTCTTTGAATCTTCTTTATCATGCTAGGATTAACAGGAAAAAGCTAAAAATTTCAGAATTGCACCGTGCAATGTGGAGATATTACTGTTTGTGCATTTACAATATTCATTGATTTTTGCCATTGAAAAACATGTTTTTCATATACCAGAAATGTTTGAAGCTACTGACTGAATGAAAGGAGCTGGCATCTCACTCTCTTTGAATCTTCTTTATCATGCTAGGATTAACAGGAAAAAGCAAAAAATTTCAGAATTGCACCGTGCAATGTGGAGATATTACTGTTTGTGCATTTACAATATTCATTGATTTTTGCCATTGAAAAACATGTTTTTCATATACCAGAAATGTTTGAAGCTACTGACTGAATGAAAGGAGCTGGCATCTCACTCTCTTTGAATCTTCTTTATCATGCTAGGATTAACAGGAAAAAGCTAAAAATTTCAGAATTGCACCGTGCAATGTGGAGATATTACTGTTTGTGCATTTACAATATTCATTGATTTTTGCCATTGAAAAACATGTTTTTCATATACCAGAAATGTTTGAAGCTACTGACTGAATGAAAGGAGCTGGCATCTCACTCTCTTTGAATCTTCTTTATCATGCTAGGATTAACAGGAAAAAGCAAAAAATTTCAGAATTGCACCTTGCAATGTGGAGATATTACTGTTTGTGCATTTACAATATTCATTGATTTTTGCCATTGAAAAACATGTTTTTCATATACCAGAAATGTTTGAAGCTACTGACTGAATGAAAGGAGCTGGCATCTCACTCTCTTTGAATCTTCTTTATCATGCTAGGATTAGCAGGAAAAAGCTAAAAATTTCAGAATTGCACCGTGCAATGTGGAGATATTACTGTTTGTGCATTTACAATATTCATTGATTTTTGCCATTGAAAAACATGTTTTTCATATACCAGAAATGTTTGAAGCTACTGACTGAATGAAAGGAGCTGGCATCTCACTCTCTTTGAATCTTCTTTATCATGCTAGGATTAGCAGGAAAAAGCTAAAAATTTCAGAATTGCACCGTGCAATGTGGAGATATTACTGTTTGTGCATTTACAATATTCATTGATTTTTGCCATTGAAAAACATGTTTTTCATATACCAGAAATGTTTGAAGCTACTGACTTAATGAAAGGAGCTGGCATCTCACTCTCTTTGAATCTTCTTTATCATGCTAGGATTAACAGGAAAAAACAAAAAATTTCAGAATTGCACCTTGCAATGTGGAGATATTACTGTTTGTGCATTTACAATATTCATTGATTTTTGCCATTGAAAAACGTCCAGAAATGTTTGAAGCTACTGACTGAATGAAAGGAGCTGGCATCTCACTCTCTTTGAATCTTCTTTATCATGCTAGGATTAACAGGAAAAAGCAAAAAATTTCAGAATTGCATCTTGCAATGTGGAGATATTACTGTTTGTGCATTTACAATATTCATTGATTTTTGCCATTGAAAAACATGTTTTTCATATACCAGAAATGTTTGAAGCTACTGACTGAATGAAAGGAGCTGGCATCTCACTCTCTTTGAATCTTCTTTATCATGCTAGGATTAGCAGGAAAATGCTAAAAATTTCAGAATTGCACCGTGCAATGTGGAGATATTACTGTTTGTGCATTTACAATATTCATTGATTTTTGCCATTGAAAAACATGTTTTTCATATACCAGAAATGTTTGAAGCTACTGACTGAATGAAAGGAGCTGGCATCTCACTCTCTTTGAATCTTCTTTATCATGCTAGGATTAACAGGAAAAAGCTAAAAATTTCAGAATTGCACCGTGCAATGTGGAGATATTACTGTTTGTGCATTTACAATATTCATTGATTTTTGCCATTGAAAAACATGTTTTTCATATACCAGAAATGTTTGAAGCTACTGACTGAATGAAAGGAGCTGGCATCTCACTCTCTTTGAATCTTCTTTATCATGCTAGGATTAACAGGAAAAAGCAAAAAATTTCAGAATTGCACCTTGCAATGTGGAGATATTACTGTTTGTGCATTTACAATATTCATTGATTTTTGCCATTGAAAAACGTCCAGAAATGTTTGAAGCTACTGACTGAATGAAAGGAGCTGGCATCTCACTCTCTTTGAATCTTCTTTATCATGCTAGGATTAGCAGGAAAAAGCAAAAAATTTCAGAATTGCACCGTGCAATGTGGAGATATTACTGTTTGTGCATTTACAATATTCATTGATTTTTGCCATTGAAAAACGTCCAGAAATGTTTGAAGCTACTGACTGAATGAAAGGAGCTGGCATCTCACTCTCTTTGAATCTTCTTTATCATGCTAGGATTAACAGGAAAAAGCTAAAAATTTCAGAATTGCACCGTGCAATGTGGAGATATTACTGTTTGTGCATTTACAATATTCATTGATTTTTGCCATTGAAAAACATGTTTTTCATATACCAGAAATGTTTGAAGCTACTGACTGAATGAAAGGAGCTGGCATCTCACTCTCTTTGAATCTTCTTTATCATGCTAGGATTAGCAGGAAAAAGCAAAAAATTTCAGAATTGCACCGTGCAATGTGGAGATATTACTGTTTGTGCATTTACAATATTCATTGATTTTTGCCATTGAAAAACATGTTTTTCATATACCAGAAATGTTTGAAGCTACTGACTGAATGAAAGGAGCTGGCATCTCACTCTCTTTGAATCTTCTTTATCATGCTAGGATTAACAGGAAAAAGCTAAAAATTTCAGAATTGCACCGTGCAATGTGGAGATATTACTGTTTGTGCATTTACAATATTCATTGATTTTTGCCATTGAAAAACATGTTTTTCATATACCAGAAATGTTTGAAGCTACTGACTGAATGAAAGGAGCTGGCATCTCACTCTCTTTGAATCTTCTTTATCATGCTAGGATTAACAGGAAAAAGCAAAAAATTTCAGAATTGCACCGTGCAATGTGGAGATATTACTGTTTGTGCATTTACAATATTCATTGATTTTTGCCATTGAAAAACATGTTTTTCATATACCAGAAATGTTTGAAGCTACTGACTGAATGAAAGGAGCTGGCATCTCACTCTCTTTGAATCTTCTTTATCATGCTAGGATTAGCAGGAAAAAGCAAAAAATTTCAGAATTGCACCGTGCAATGTGGAGATATTACTGTTTGTGCATTTACAATATTCATTGATTTTTGCCATTGAAAAACATGTTTTTCATATACCAGAAATGTTTGAAGCTACTGACTGAATGAAAGGAGCTGGCATCTCACTCTCTTTGAATCTTCTTTATCATGCTAGGATTAACAGGAAAAAGCTAAAAATTTCAGAATTGCACCATGCAATGTGGAGATATTACTGTTTGTGCATTTACAATATTCATTGATTTTTGCCATTGAAAAACATGTTTTTCATATACCAGAAATGTTTGAAGCTACTGACTGAATGAAAGGAGCTGGCATCTCACTCTCTTTGAATCTTCTTTATCATGCTAGGATTAGCAGGAAAAAGCAAAAAATTTCAGAATTGCACCTTGCAATGTGGAGATATTACTGTTTGTGCATTTACAATATTCATTGATTTTTGCCATTGAAAAACATGTTTTTCATATACCAGAAATGTTTGAAGCTACTGACTGAATGAAAGGAGCTGGCATCTCACTCTCTTTGAATCTTCTTTATCATGCTAGGATTAGCAGGAAAAAGCAAAAAATTTCAGAATTGCACCGTGCAATGTGGAGATATTACTGTTTGTGCATTTACAATATTCATTGATTTTTGCCATTGAAAAACGTCCAGAAATGTTTGAAGCTACTGACTAAATGAAAGGAGCTGGCATCTCACTGTCTTTGAATCTTCTTTATCATGCTAGGATTAACAGGAAAAAGCTAAAAATTTCAGAATTGCACCTTGCAATGTGGAGATATTACTGTTTGTGCATTTACAATATTCATTGATTTTTGCCATTGAAAAACATGTTTTTCATATACCAGAAATGTTTGAAGCTACTGACTGAATGAAAGGAGCTGGCATCTCACTCTCTTTGAATCTTCTTTATCATGCTAGGATTAGCAGGAAAAAGCAAAAAATTTCAGAATTGCACCGTGCAATGTGGAGATATTACTGTTTGTGCATTTACAATATTCATTGATTTTTGCCATTGAAAAACATGTTTTTCATATACCAGAAATGTTTGAAGCTACTGACTGAATGAAAGGAGCTGGCATCTCACTCTCTTTGAATCTTCTTTATCATGCTAGGATTAACAGGAAAAAGCTAAAAATTTCAGAATTGCACCTTGCAATGTGGAGATATTACTGTTTGTGCATTTACAATATTCATTGATTTTTGCCATTGAAAAACATGTTTTTCATATACCAGAAATGTTTGAAGCTACTGACTGAATGAAAGGAGCTGGCATCTCACTCTCTTTGAATCTTCTTTATCATGCTAGGATTAACAGGAAAAAGCAAAAAATTTCAGAATTGCACCTTGCAATGTGGAGATATTACTGTTTGTGCATTTACAATATTCATTGATTTTTGCCATTGAAAAACATGTTTTTCATATACCAGAAATGTTTGAAGCTACTGACTGAATGAAAGGAGCTGGCATCTCACTCTCTTTGAATCTTCTTTATCATGCTAGGATTAACAGGAAAAAGCTAAAAATTTCAGAATTGCACCGTGCAATGTGGAGATATTACTGTTTGTGCATTTACAATATTCATTGATTTTTGCCATTGAAAAACGTCCAGAAATGTTTGAAGCTACTGACTGAATAAAAGGAGCTGGCATCTCACTCTCTTTGAATCTTCTTTATCATGCTAGGATTAACAGGAAAAAGCTAAAAATTTCAGAATTGCACCTTGCAATGTGGAGATATTACTGTTTGTGCATTTACAATATTCATTGATTTTTGCCATTGAAAAACGTCCAGAAATGTTTGAAGCTACTGACTGAATGAAAGGAGCTGGCATCTCACTCTCTTTGAATCTTCTTTATCATGCTAGGATTAGCAGGAAAAAGCAAAAAATTTCAGAATTGCACCGTGCAATGTGGAGATATTACTGTTTGTGCATTTACAATATTCATTGATTTTTGCCATTGAAAAACATGTTTTTCATATACCAGAAATGTTTGAAGCTACTGACTGAATGAAAGGAGCTGGCATCTCACTCTCTTTGAATCTTCTTTATCATGCTAGGATTAGCAGGAAAAAGCTAAAAATTTCAGAATTGCACCGTGCAATGTGGAGATATTACTGTTTGTGCATTTACAATATTCATTGATTTTTGCCATTGAAAAACATGTTTTTCATATACCAGAAATGTTTGAAGCTACTGACTGAATGAAAGGAGCTGGCATCTCACTCTCTTTGAATCTTCTTTATCATGCTAGGATTAGCAGGAAAAAGCAAAAAATTTCAGAATTGCACCTTGCAATGTGGAGATATTACTGTTTGTGCATTTACAATATTCATTGATTTTTGCCATTGAAAAACATGTTTTTCATATACCAGAAATGTTTGAAGCTACTGACTGAATGAAAGGAGCTGGCATCTCACTCTCTTTGAATCTTCTTTATCATGCTAGGATTAGCAGGAAAAAGCAAAAAATTTCAGAATTGCACCGTGCAATGTGGAGATATTACTGTTTGTGCATTTACAATATTCATTGATTTTTGCCATTGAAAAACGTCAAGAAATGTTTGAAGCTACTGACTGAATGAAAGGAGCTGGCATCTCACTCTCTTTGAATCTTCTTTATCATGCTAGGATTAGCAGGAAAAAGCTAAAAATTTCAGAATTGCACCTTGCAATGTGGAGATATTACTGTTTGTGCATTTACAATATTCATTGATTTTTGCCATTGAAAAACATGTTTTTCATATACCAGAAATGTTTGAAGCTACTGACTGAATGAAAGGAGCTGGCATCTCACTCTCTTTGAATCTTCTTTATCATGCTAGGATTAACAGGAAAAAGCTAAAAATTTCAGAATTGCACCTTGCAATGTGGAGATATTACTGTTTGTGCATTTACAATATTCATTGATTTTTGCCATTGAAAAACATGTTTTTCATATACCAGAAATGTTTGAAGCTACTGACTGAATGAAAGGAGCTGGCATCTCACTCTCTTTGAATCTTCTTTATCATGCTAGGATTAGCAGGAAAAAGCTAAAAATTTCAGAATTGCACCGTGCAATGTGGAGATATTACTGTTTGTGCATTTACAATATTCATTGATTTTTGCCATTGAAAAACATGTTTTTCATATACCAGAAATGTTTGAAGCTACTGACTGAATGAAAGGAGCTGGCATCTCACTCTCTTTGAATCTTCTTTATCATGCTAGGATTAGCAGGAAAAAGCTAAAAATTTCAGAATTGCACCTTGCAATGTGGAGATATTACTGTTTGTGCATTTACAATATTCATTGATTTTTGCCATTGAAAAACATGTTTTTCATATACCAGAAATGTTTGAAGCTACTGACTGAATGAAAGGAGCTGGCATCTCACTCTCTTTGAATCTTCTTTATCATGCTAGGATTAACAGGAAAAAGCAAAAAATTTCAGAATTGCACCTTGCAATGTGGAGATATTACTGTTTGTGCATTTACAATATTCATTGATTTTTGCCATTGAAAAACGTCCAGAAATGTTTGAAGCTACTGACTGAATGAAAGGAGCTGGCATCTCACTCTCTTTGAATCTTCTTTATCATGCTAGGATTAGCAGGAAAAAGCTAAAAATTTCAGAATTGCACCGTGCAATGTGGAGATATTACTGTTTGTGCATTTACAATATTCATTGATTTTTGCCATTGAAAAACATGTTTTTCATATACCAGAAATGTTTGAAGCTACTGACTGAATGAAAGGAGCTGGCATCTCACTCTCTTTGAATCTTCTTTATCATGCTAGGATTAACAGGAAAAAGCTAAAAATTTCAGAATTGCACCTTGCAATGTGGAGATATTACTGTTTGTGCATTTACAATATTCATTGATTTTTGCCATTGAAAAACATGTTTTTCATATACCAGAAATGTTTGAAGCTACTGACTGAATGAAAGGAGCTGGCATCTCACTCTCTTTGAATCTTCTTTATCATGCTAGGATTAGCAGGAAAAAGCAAAAAATTTCAGAATTGCACCGTGCAATGTGGAGATATTACTGTTTGTGCATTTACAATATTCATTGATTTTTGCCATTGAAAAACGTCCAGAAATGTTTGAAGCTACTGACTGAATGAAAGGAGCTGGCATCTCACTCTCTTTGAATCTTCTTTATCATGCTAGGATTAACAGGAAAAAGCTAAAAATTTCAGAATTGCACCGTGCAATGTGGAGATATTACTGTTTGTGCATTTACAATATCCATTGATTTTTGCCATTGAAAAACGTCCAGAAATGTTTGAAGCTACTGACTGAATGAAAGGAGCTGGCATCTCACTCTCTTTGAATCTTCTTTATCATGCTAGGATTAGCAGGAAAAAGCAAAAAATTTCAGAATTGCACCGTGCAATGTGGAGATATTACTGTTTGTGCATTTACAATATTCATTGATTTTTGCCATTGAAAAACGTCCAGAAACGTTTGAAGCTACTGACTGAATGAAAGGAGCTGGCATCTCACTCTCTTTGAATCTTCTTTATCATGCTAGGATTAGCAGGAAAAAGCAAAAAATTTCAGAATTGCACCGTGCAATGTGGAGATATTACTGTTTGTGCATTTACAATATTCATTGATTTTTGCCATTGAAAAACATGTTTTTCATATACCAGAAATGTTTGAAGCTACTGACTGAATGAAAGGAGCTGGCATCTCACTCTCTTTGAATCTTCTTTATCATGCTAGGATTAACAGGAAAAAGCTAAAAATTTCAGAATTGCACCGTGCAATGTGGAGATATTACTGTTTGTGCATTTACAATATTCATTGATTTTTGCCATTGAAAAACATGTTTTTCATATACCAGAAATGTTTGAAGCTACTGACTGAATGAAAGGAGCTGGCATCTCACTCTCTTTGAATCTTCTTTATCATGCTAGGATTAGCAGGAAAAAGCTAAAAATTTCAGAATTGCACCTTGCAATGTGGAGATATTACTGTTTGTGCATTTACAATATTCATTGATTTTTGCCATTGAAAAACATGTTTTTCATATACCAGAAATGTTTGAAGCTACTGACTGAATGAAAGGAGCTGGCATCTCACTCTCTTTGAATCTTCTTTATCATGCTAGGATTAGCAGGAAAAAGCTAAAAATTTCAGAATTGCACCTTGCAATGTGGAGATATTACTGTTTGTGCATTTACAATATTCATTGATTTTTGCCATTGAAAAACATGTTTTTCATATACCAGAAATGTTTGAAGCTACTGACTGAATGAAAGGAGCTGGCATCTCACTCTCTTTGAATCTTCTTTATCATGCTAGGATTAACAGGAAAAAGCAAAAAATTTCAGAATTGCACCTTGCAATGTGGAGATATTACTGTTTGTGCATTTACAATATTCATTGATTTTTGCCATTGAAAAACGTCCAGAAATGTTTGAAGCTACTGACTGAATGAAAGGAGCTGGCATCTCACTCTCTTTGAATCTTCTTTATCATGCTAGGATTAGCAGGAAAAAGCAAAAAATTTCAGAATTGCACCGTGCAATGTGGAGATATTACTGTTTGTGCATTTACAATATTCATTGATTTTTGCCATTGAAAAACATGTTTTTCATATACCAGAAATGTTTGAAGCTACTGACTGAATGAAAGGAGCTGGCATCTCACTCTCTTTGAATCTTCTTTATCATGCTAGGATTAGCAGGAAAAAGCTAAAAATTTCAGAATTGCACCGTGCAATGTGGAGATATTACTGTTTGTGCATTTACAATATTCATTGATTTTTGCCATTGAAAAACGTCCAGAAATGTTTGAAGCTACTGACTGAATGAAAGGAGCTGGCATCTCACTCTCTTTGAATCTTCTTTATCATGCTAGGATTAACAGGAAAAAGCTAAAAATTTCAGAATTGCACCATGCAATGTGGAGATATTACTGTTTGTGCATTTACAATATTCATTGATTTTTGCCATTGAAAAACATGTTTTTCATATACCAGAAATGTTTGAAGCTACTGACTGAATGAAAGGAGCTGGCATCTCACTCTCTTTGAATCTTCTTTATCATGCTAGGATTAGCAGGAAAAAGCAAAAAATTTCAGAATTGCACCGTGCAATGTGGAGATATTACTGTTTGTGCATTTACAATATTCATTGATTTTTGCCATTGAAAAACGTCCAGAAATGTTTGAAGCTACTGACTGAATGAAAGGAGCTGGCATCTCACTCTCTTTGAATCTTCTTTATCATGCTAGGATTAACAGGAAAAAGCAAAAAATTTCAGAATTGCACCGTGCAATGTGGAGATATTACTGTTTGTGCATTTACAATATTCATTGATTTTTGCCATTGAAAAACATGTTTTTCATATACCAGAAATGTTTGAAGCTACTGACTGAATGAAAGGAGCTGGCATCTCACTCTCTTTGAATCTTCTTTATCATGCTAGGATTAGCAGGAAAAAGCTAAAAATTTCAGAATTGCACCGTGCAATGTGGAGATATTACTGTTTGTGCATTTACAATATTCATTGATTTTTGCCATTGAAAAACGTCCAGAAATGTTTGAAGCTACTGACTGAATGAAAGGAGCTGGCATCTCACTCTCTTTGAATCTTCTTTATCATGCTAGGATTAGCAGGAAAAAGCAAAAAATTTCAGAATTGCACCGTGCAATGTGGAGATATTACTGTTTGTGCATTTACAATATTCATTGATTTTTGCCATTGAAAAACATGTTTTTCATATACCAGAAATGTTTGAAGCTACTGACTGAATGAAAGGAGCTGGCATCTCACTCTCTTTGAATCTTCTTTATCATGCTAGGATTAGCAGGAAAAAGCTAAAAATTTCAGAATTGCACCGTGCAATGTGGAGATATTACTGTTTGTGCATTTACAATATTCATTGATTTTTGCCATTGAAAAACGTCCAGAAATGTTTGAAGCTACTGACTGAATGAAAGGAGCTGGCATCTCACTCTCTTTGAATCTTCTTTATCATGCTAGGATTAACAGGAAAAAGCTAAAAATTTCAGAATTGCACCGTGCAATGTGGAGATATTACTGTTTGTGCATTTACAATATTCATTGATTTTTGCCATTGAAAAACATGTTTTTCATATACCAGAAATGTTTGAAGCTACTGACTGAATGAAAGGAGCTGGCATCTCACTCTCTTTGAATCTTCTTTATCATGCTAGGATTAGCAGGAAAAAGCAAAAAATTTCAGAATTGCACCTTGCAATGTGGAGATATTACTGTTTGTGCATTTACAATATTCATTGATTTTTGCCATTGAAAAACATGTTTTTCATATACCAGAAATGTTTGAAGCTACTGACTGAATGAAAGGAGCTGGCATCTCACTCTCTTTGAATCTTCTTTATCATGCTAGGATTAGCAGGAAAAAGCTAAAAATTTCAGAATTGCACCGTGCAATGTGGAGATATTACTGTTTGTGCATTTACAATATTCATTGATTTTTGCCATTGAAAAACGTCCAGAAATGTTTGAAGCTACTGACTGAATGAAAGGAGCTGGCATCTCACTCTCTTTGAATCTTCTTTATCATGCTAGGATTAGCAGGAAAAAGCAAAAAATTTCAGAATTGCACCTTGCAATGTGGAGATATTACTGTTTGTGCGTTTACAATATTCATTGATTTTTGCCATTGAAAAACATGTTTTTCATATACCAGAAATGTTTGAAGCTACTGACTGAATGAAAGGAGCTGGCATCTCACTCTCTTTGAATCTTCTTTATCATGCTAGGATTAGCAGGAAAAAGCAAAAAATTTCAGAATTGCACCGTGCAATGTGGAGATATTACTGTTTGTGCATTTACAATATTCATTGATTTTTGCCATTGAAAAACATCCAGAAATGTTTGAAGCTACTGACTGAATGAAAGGAGCTGGCATCTCACTCTCTTTGAATCTTCTTTATCATGCTAGGATTAGCAGGAAAAAGCAAAAAATTTCAGAATTGCACCGTGCAATGTGGAGATATTACTGTTTGTGCATTTACAATATTCATTGATTTTTGCCATTGAAAAACATGTTTTTCACATACCAGAAATGTTTGAAGCTACTGACTGAATGAAAGGAGCTGGCATCTCACTCTCTTTGAATCTTCTTTATCATGCTAGGATTAACAGGAAAAAGCTAAAAATTTCAGAATTGCACCTTGCAATGTGGAGATATTACTGTTTGTGCATTTACAATATTCATTGATTTTTGCCATTGAAAAACATGTTTTTCATATACCAGAAATGTTTGAAGCTACTGACTGAATGAAAGGAGCTGGCATCTCACTCTCTTTGAATCTTCTTTATCATGCTAGGATTAGCAGGAAAAAGCAAAAAATTTCAGAATTGCACCTTGCAATGTGGAGATATTACTGTTTGTGCATTTACAATATTCATTGATTTTTGCCATTGAAAAACATGTTTTTCATATACCAGAAATGTTTGAAGCTACTGACTGAATGAAAGGAGCTGGCATCTCACTCTCTTTGAATCTTCTTTATCATGCTAGGATTAGCAGGAAAAAGCAAAAAATTTCAGAATTGCACCGTGCAATGTGGAGATATTACTGTTTGTGCATTTACAATATTCATTGATTTTTGCCATTGAAAAACGTCCAGAAATGTTTGAAGCTACTGACTGAATGAAAGGAGCTGGCATCTCACTCTCTTTGAATCTTCTTTATCATGCTAGGATTAGCAGGAAAAAGCAAAAAATTTCAGAATTGCACCGTGCAATGTGGAGATATTACTGTTTGTGCATTTACAATATTCATTGATTTTTGCCATTGAAAAACATGTTTTTCATATACCAGAAATGTTTGAAGCTACTGACTGAATGAAAGGAGCTGGCATCTCACTCTCTTTGAATCTTCTTTATCATGCGAGGATTAACAGGAAAAAGCAAAAAATTTCAGAATTGCACCTTGCAATGTGGAGATATTACTGTTTGTGCATTTACAATATTCATTGATTTTTGCCATTGAAAAACGTCCAGAAATGTTTGAAGCTACTGACTGAATGAAAGGAGCTGGCATCTCACTCTCTTTGAATCTTCTTTATCATGCTAGGATTAACAGGAAAAAGCAAAAAATTTCAGAATTGCACCGTGCAATGTGGAGATATTACTGTTTGTGCATTTACAATATTCATTGATTTTTGCCATTGAAAAACATGTTTTTCATATACCAGAAATGTTTGAAGCTACTGACTGAATGAAAGGAGCTGGCATCTCACTCTCTTTGAATCTTCTTTATCATGCTAGGATTAACAGGAAAAAGCTAAAAATTTCAGAATTGCACCGTGCAATGTGGAGATATTACTGTTTGTGCATTTACAATATTCATTGATTTTTGCCATTGAAAAACATGTTTTTCATATACCAGAAATGTTTGAAGCTACTGACTGAATGAAAGGAGCTGGCATCTCACTCTCTTTGAATCTTCTTTATCATGCTAGGATTAACAGGAAAAAGCAAAAAATTTCAGAATTGCACCGTGCAATGTGGAGATATTACTGTTTGTGCATTTACAATATTCATTGATTTTTGCCATTGAAAAACATGTTTTTCATATACCAGAAATGTTTGAAGCTACTGACTGAATGAAAGGAGCTGGCATCTCACTCTCTTTGAATCTTCTTTATCATGCTAGGATTAGCAGGAAAAAGCAAAAAATTTCAGAATTGCACCTTGCAATGTGGAGATATTACTGTTTGTGCATTTACAATATTCATTGATTTTTGCCATTGAAAAACATGTTTTTCATATACCAGAAATGTTTGAAGCTACTGACTGAATGAAAGGAGCTGGCATCTCACTCTCTTTGAATCTTCTTTATCATGCTAGGATTAGCAGGAAAAAGCTAAAAATTTCAGAATTGCACCTTGCAATGTGGAGATATTACTGTTTGTGCATTTACAATATTCATTGATTTTTGCCATTGAAAAACGTCCAGAAATGTTTGAAGCTACTGACTGAATGAAAGGAGCTGGCATCTCACTCTCTTTGAATCTTCTTTATCATGCTAGGATTAGCAGGAAAAAGCAAAAAATTTCAGAATTGCACCGTGCAATGTGGAGATATTACTGTTTGTGCATTTACAATATTCATTGATTTTTGCCATTGAAAAACATGTTTTTCATATACCAGAAATGTTTGAAGCTACTGACTGAATGAAAGGAGCTGGCATCTCACTCTCTTTGAATCTTCTTTATCATGCTAGGATTAACAGGAAAAAGCAAAAAATTTCAGAATTGCACCTTGCAATGTGGAGATATTACTGTTTGTGCATTTACAATATTCATTGATTTTTGCCATTGAAAAACGTCCAGAAATGTTTGAAGCTACTGACTGAATGAAAGGAGCTGGCATCTCACTCTCTTTGAATCTTCTTTATCATGCTAGGATTAACAGGAAAAAGCAAAAAATTTCAGAATTGCACCTTGCAATGTGGAGATATTACTGTTTGTGCATTTACAATATTCATTGATTTTTGCCATTGAAAAACATGTTTTTCATATACCAGAAATGTTTGAAGCTACTGACTGAATGAAAGGAGCTGGCATCTCACTCTCTTTGAATCTTCTTTATCATGCTAGGATTAGCAGGAAAAAGCTAAAAATTTCAGAATTGCACCTTGCAATGTGGAGATATTACTGTTTGTGCATTTACAATATTCATTGATTTTTGCCATTGAAAAACATGTTTTTCATATACCAGAAATGTTTGAAGCTACTGACTGAATGAAAGGAGCTGGCATCTCACTCTCTTTGAATCTTCTTTATCATGCTAGGATTAGCAGGAAAAAGCTAAAAATTTCAGAATTGCACCGTGCAATGTGGAGATATTACTGTTTGTGCATTTACAATATTCATTGATTTTTGCCATTGAAAAACATGTTTTTCATATACCAGAAATGTTTGAAGCTACTGACTGAATGAAAGGAGCTGGCATCTCACTCTCTTTGAATCTTCTTTATCATGCTAGGATTAGCAGGAAAAAGCTAAAAATTTCAGAATTGCACCTTGCAATGTGGAGATATTACTGTTTGTGCATTTACAATATTCATTGATTTTTGCCATTGAAAAACATGTTTTTCATATACCAGAAATGTTTGAAGCTACTGACTGAATGAAAGGAGCTGGCATCTCACTCTCTTTGAATCTTCTTTATCATGCTAGGATTAACAGGAAAAAGCAAAAAATTTCAGAATTGCACCTTGCAATGTGGAGATATTACTGTTTGTGCATTTACAATATTCATTGATTTTTGCCATTGAAAAACATGTTTTTCATATACCAGAAATGTTTGAAGCTACTGACTGAATGAAAGGAGCTGGCATCTCACTCTCTTTGAATCTTCTTTATCATGCTAGGATTAGCAGGAAAAAGCTAAAAATTTCAGAATTGCACCTTGCAATGTGGAGATATTACTGTTTGTGCATTTACAATATTCATTGATTTTTGCCATTGAAAAACATGTTTTTCATATACCAGAAATGTTTGAAGCTACTGACTGAATGAAAGGAGCTGGCATCTCACTCTCTTTGAATCTTCTTTATCATGCTAGGATTAGCAGGAAAAAGCTAAAAATTTCAGAATTGCACCTTGCAATGTGGAGATATTACTGTTTGTGCATTTACAATATTCATTGATTTTTGCCATTGAAAAACGTCCAGAAATGTTTGAAGCTACTGACTGAATGAAAGGAGCTGGCATCTCACTCTCTTTGAATCTTCTTTATCATGCTAGGATTAGCAGGAAAAAGCAAAAAATTTCAGAATTGCACCGTGCAATGTGGAGATATTACTGTTTGTGCATTTACAATATTCATTGATTTTTGCCATTGAAAAACATGTTTTTCATATACCAGAAATGTTTGAAGCTACTGACTGAATGAAAGGAGCTGGCATCTCACTCTCTTTGAATCTTCTTTATCATGCTAGGATTAACAGGAAAAAGCAAAAAATTTCAGAATTGCACCTTGCAATGTGGAGATATTACTGTTTGTGCATTTACAATATTCATTGATTTTTGCCATTGAAAAACGTCCAGAAATGTTTGAAGCTACTGACTGAATGAAAGGAGCTGGCATCTCACTCTCTTTGAATCTTCTTTATCATGCTAGGATTAACAGGAAAAAGCAAAAAATTTCAGAATTGCACCTTGCAATGTGGAGATATTACTGTTTGTGCATTTACAATATTCATTGATTTTTGCCATTGAAAAACATGTTTTTCATATACCAGAAATGTTTGAAGCTACTGACTGAATGAAAGGAGCTGGCATCTCACTCTCTTTGAATCTTCTTTATCATGCTAGGATTAGCAGGAAAAAGCTAAAAATTTCAGAATTGCACCTTGCAATGTGGAGATATTACTGTTTGTGCATTTACAATATTCATTGATTTTTGCCATTGAAAAACATGTTTTTCATATACCAGAAATGTTTGAAGCTACTGACTGAATGAAAGGAGCTGGCATCTCACTCTCTTTGAATCTTCTTTATCATGCTAGGATTAGCAGGAAAAAGCTAAAAATTTCAGAATTGCACCGTGCAATGTGGAGATATTACTGTTTGTGCATTTACAATATTCATTGATTTTTGCCATTGAAAAACATGTTTTTCATATACCAGAAATGTTTGAAGCTACTGACTGAATGAAAGGAGCTGGCATCTCACTCTCTTTGAATCTTCTTTATCATGCTAGGATTAGCAGGAAAAAGCTAAAAATTTCAGAATTGCACCTTGCAATGTGGAGATATTACTGTTTGTGCATTTACAATATTCATTGATTTTTGCCATTGAAAAACATGTTTTTCATATACCAGAAATGTTTGAAGCTACTGACTGAATGAAAGGAGCTGGCATCTCACTCTCTTTGAATCTTCTTTATCATGCTAGGATTAACAGGAAAAAGCAAAAAATTTCAGAATTGCACCTTGCAATGTGGAGATATTACTGTTTGTGCATTTACAATATTCATTGATTTTTGCCATTGAAAAACATGTTTTTCATATACCAGAAATGTTTGAAGCTACTGACTGAATGAAAGGAGCTGGCATCTCACTCTCTTTGAATCTTCTTTATCATGCTAGGATTAGCAGGAAAAAGCTAAAAATTTCAGAATTGCACCTTGCAATGTGGAGATATTACTGTTTGTGCATTTACAATATTCATTGATTTTTGCCATTGAAAAACATGTTTTTCATATACCAGAAATGTTTGAAGCTACTGACTGAATGAAAGGAGCTGGCATCTCACTCTCTTTGAATCTTCTTTATCATGCTAGGATTAGCAGGAAAAAGCTAAAAATTTCAGAATTGCACCGTGCAATGTGGAGATATTACTGTTTGTGCATTTACAATATTCATTGATTTTTGCCATTGAAAAACGTCCAGAAATGTTTGAAGCTACTGACTGAATGAAAGGAGCTGGCATCTCACTCTCTTTGAATCTTCTTTATCATGCTAGGATTAACAGGAAAAAGCAAAAAATTTCACAATTGCACCTTGCAATGTGGAGATATTACTGTTTGTGCATTTACAATATTCATTGATTTTTGCCATTGAAAAACATGTTTTTCATATACCAGAAATGTTTGAAGCTACTGACTGAATGAAAGGAGCTGGCATCTCACTCTCTTTGAATCTTCTTTATCATGCTAGGATTAGCAGGAAAAAGCAAAAAATTTCAGAATTGCACCGTGCAATGTGGAGATATTACTGTTTGTGCATTTACAATATTCATTGATTTTTGCCATTGAAAAACGTCCAGAAATGTTTGAAGCTACTGACTGAATGAAAGGAGCTGGCATCTCACTCTCTTTGAATCTTCTTTATCATGCTAGGATTAACAGGAAAAAGCAAAAAATTTCAGAATTGCACCTTGCAATGTGGAGATATTACTGTTTGTGCATTTACAATATTCATTGATTTTTGCCATTGAAAAACATGTTTTTCATATACCAGAAATGTTTGAAGCTACTGACTGAATGAAAGGAGCTGGCATCTCACTCTCTTTGAATCTTCTTTATCATGCTAGGATTAACAGGAAAAAGCTAAAAATTTCAGAATTGCACCGTGCAATGTGGAGATATTACTGTTTGTGCATTTACAATATTCATTGATTTTTGCCATTGAAAAACGTCCAGAAATGTTTGAAGCTACTGACTGAATGAAAGGAGCTGGCATCTCACTCTCTTTGAATCTTCTTTATCATGCTAGGATTAACAGGAAAAAGCTAAAAATTTCAGAATTGCACCGTGCAATGTGGAGATATTACTGTTTGTGCATTTACAATATTCATTGATTTTTGCCATTGAAAAACATGTTTTTCATATACCAGAAATGTTTGAAGCTACTGACTGAATGAAAGGAGCTGGCATCTCACTCTCTTTGAATCTTCTTTATCATGCTAGGATTAACAGGAAAAAGCTAAAAATTTCAGAATTGCACCTTGCAATGTGGAGATATTACTGTTTGTGCATTTACAATATTCATTGATTTTTGCCATTGAAAAACATGTTTTTCATATACCAGAAATGTTTGAAGCTACTGACTGAATGAAAGGAGCTGGCATCTCACTCTCTTTGAATCTTCTTTATCATGCTAGGATTAGCAGGAAAAAGCAAAAAATTTCAGAATTGCACCGTGCAATGTGGAGATATTACTGTTTGTGCATTTACAATATTCATTGATTTTTGCCATTGAAAAACGTCCAGAAATGTTTGAAGCTACTGACTGAATGAAAGGAGCTGGCATCTCACTCTCTTTGAATCTTCTTTATCATGCTAGGATTAGCAGGAAAAAGCAAAAAATTTCAGAATTGCACCTTGCAATGTGGAGATATTACTGTTTGTGCATTTACAATATTCATTGATTTTTGCCATTGAAAAACATGTTTTTTATATACCAGAAATGTTTGAAGCTACTGACTGAATGAAAGGAGCTGGCATCTCACTCTCTTTGAATCTTCTTTATCATGCTAGGATTAGCAGGAAAAAGCAAAAAATTTCAGAATTGCACCGTGCAATGTGGAGATATTACTGTTTGTGCATTTACAATATTCATTGATTTTTGCCATTGAAAAACATGTTTTTCATATACCAGAAATGTTTGAAGCTACTGACTGAATGAAAGGAGCTGGCATCTCACTCTCTTTGAATCTTCTTTATCATGCTAGGATTAACAGGAAAAAGCTAAAAATTTCAGAATTGCACCGTGCAATGTGGAGATATTACTGTTTGTGCATTTACAATATTCATTGATTTTTGCCATTGAAAAACATGTTTTTCATATACCAGAAATGTTTGAAGCTACTGACTGAATGAAAGGAGCTGGCATCTCACTCTCTTTGAATCTTCTTTATCATGCTAGGATTAGCAGGAAAAAGCAAAAAATTTCAGAATTGCACCTTGCAATGTGGAGATATTACTGTTTGTGCATTTACAATATTCATTGATTTTTGCCATTGAAAAACGTCCAGAAATGTTTGAAGCTACTGACTGAATGAAAGGAGCTGGCATCTCACTCTCTTTGAATCTTCTTTATCATGCTAGGATTAACAGGAAAAAGCTAAAAATTTCAGAATTGCACCGTGCAATGTGGAGATATTACTGTTTGTGCATTTACAATATTCATTGATTTTTGCCATTGAAAAACATGTTTTTCATATACCAGAAATATTTGAAGCTACTGACTGAATGAAAGGAGCTGGCATCTCACTCTCTTTGAATCTTCTTTATCATGCTAGGATTAACAGGAAAAAGCAAAAAATTTCAGAATTGCACCGTGCAATGTGGAGATATTACTGTTTGTGCATTTACAATATTCATTGATTTTTGCCATTGAAAAACATGTTTTTCATATACCAGAAATGTTTGAAGCTACTGACTGAATGAAAGGAGCTGGCATCTCACTCTCTTTGAATCTTCTTTATCATGCTAGGATTAGCAGGAAAAAGTTAAAAATTTCAGAATTGCACCGTGCAATGTGGAGATATTACTGTTTGTGCATTTACAATATTCATTGATTTTTGCCATTGAAAAACATGTTTTTCATATACCAGAAATGTCTGAAGCTACTGACTGAATGAAAGGAGCTGGCATCTCACTCTCTTTGAATCTTCTTTATCATGCTAGGATTAGCAGGAAAAAGCAAAACATTTCAGAATTGCACCGTGCAATGTGGAGATATTACTGTTTGTGCATTTACAATATTCATTGATTTTTGCCATTGAAAAACATGTTTTTCATATACCAGAAATGTTTGAAGCTACTGACTGAATGAAAGGAGCTGGCATCTCACTCTCTTTGAATCTTCTTTATCATGCTAGGATTAACAGGAAAAAGCTAAAAATTTCAGAATTGCACCGTGCAATGTGGAGATATTACTGTTTGTGCATTTACAATATTCATTGATTTTTGCCATTGAAAAACATGTTTTTCATATACCAGAAATGTTTGAAGCTACTGACTGAATGAAAGGAGCTGGCATCTCACTCTCTTTGAATCTTCTTTATCATGCTAGGATTAGCAGGAAAAAGCTAAAAATTTCAGAATTGCACCGTGCAATGTGGAGATATTACTGTTTGTGCATTTACAATATTCATTGATTTTTGCCATTGAAAAACATGTTTTTCATATACCAGAAATGTTTGAAGCTACTGACTGAATGAAAGGAGCTGGCATCTCACTCTCTTTGAATCTTCTTTATCATGCTAGGATTAGCAGGAAAAAGCAAAAAATTTCAGAATTGCACCGTGCAATGTGGAGATATTACTGTTTGTGCATTTACAATATTCATTGATTTTTGCCATTGAAAAACGTCCAGAAATGTTTGAAGCTACTGACTGAATGAAAGGAGCTGGCATCTCACTCTCTTTGAATCTTCTTTATCATGCTAGGATTAGCAGGAAAAAGCAAAAAATTTCAGAATTGCACCTTGCAATGTGGAGATATTACTGTTTGTGCATTTACAATATTCATTGATTTTTGCCATTGAAAAACATGTTTTTCATATACCAGAAATGTTTGAAGCTACTGACTGAATGAAAGGAGCTGGCATCTCACTCTCTTTGAATCTTCTTTATCATGCTAGGATTAGCAGGAAAAAGCAAAAAATTTCAGAATTGCACCGTGCAATGTGGAGATATTACTGTTTGTGCATTTACAATATTCATTGATTTTTGCCATTGAAAAACGTCCAGAAATGTTTGAAGCTACTGACTGAATGAAAGGAGCTGGCATCTCACTCTCTTTGAATCTTCTTTATCATGCTAGGATTAGCAGGAAAAAGCAAAAAATTTCAGAATTGCACCGTGCAATGTGGAGATATTACTGTTTGTGCATTTACAATATTCATTGATTTTTGCCATTGAAAAACATGTTTTTCATATACCAGAAATGTTTGAAGCTACTGACTGAATGAAAGGAGCTGGCATCTCACTCTCTTTGAATCTTCTTTATCATGCTAGGATTAGCAGGAAAAAGCAAAAAATTTCAGAATTGCACCGTGCAATGTGGAGATATTACTGTTTGTGCATTTACAATATTCATTGATTTTTGCCATTGAAAAACATGTTTTTCATATACCAGAAATGTTTGAAGCTACTGACTGAATGAAAGGAGCTGGCATCTCACTCTCTTTGAATCTTCTTTATCATGCTAGGATTAGCAGGAAAAAGCTAAAAATTTCAGAATTGCACCGTGCAATGTGGAGATATTACTGTTTGTGCATTTACAATATTCATTGATTTTTGCCATTGAAAAACATGTTTTTCATATACCAGAAATGTTTGAAGCTACTGACTGAATGAAAGGAGCTGGCATCTCACTCTCTTTAAATCTTCTTTATCATGCTAGGATTAGCAGGAAAAAGCTAAAAATTTCAGAATTTCACCTTGCAATGTGGAGATATTACTGTTTGTGCATTTACAATATTCATTGATTTTTGCCATGAAAAACGTCCAGAAATGTTTGAAGCTACTGACTGAATGAAGGAGCTGGCATAAAAGCTAAAAATTTCAGAATTGCACCGTGCAATGTGGAGATATTACTGTTTGTGCATTTTACAATATTCATTGATTTTTGCCATTGAAAAAACGTCCAGAAATGTTTGAAGCTACTGACTGAATGAAAGAAGCTGGCATCCAGAAATGTTTGAAGCTACTGACTGAATGAAAGAAGCTGGCATCTCACTCTCTTTGAATCTTCTTTATCATGCTAGGATTAACAGGAAAAAGCTAAAAATTTCAGAATTGCACCTTGCAATGTGGAGATATTACTGTTTGTGCATTTACAATATTCATTGATTTTTGCCATTGAAAAACGTCCAGAAATGTTTGAAGCTACTGACTGAATGAAAGGAGCTGGCATCTCACTCTCTTTGAATCTTCTTTATCATGCTAGGATTAGCAGGAAAAAGCTAAAAATTTCAGAATTGCACCGTGCAATGTGGAGATATTACTGTTTTTGCATTTACAATATTCATTGATTTTTGCCATTGAAAAACGTCCAGAAATGTTTGAAGCTACTGACTGAATGAAAGGAGCTGGTATCTCACTCTCTTTGAATCTTCTTTATCATGCTAGGATTAACAGGAAAAAGCTAAAAATTTCAGAATTGCACCTTGCAATGTGGAGATATTACTGTTTGTGCATTTACAATATTCATTGATTTTTGCCATTGAAAAACGTCCAGAAATGTTTGAAGCTACTGACTGAATGAAAGGAGCTGGCATCTCACTCTCTTTGAATCTTCTTTATCATGCTAGGATTAACAGGAAAAAGCTAAAAATTTCAGAATTGCACCTTGCAATGTGGAGATATTACTGTTTGTGCATTTACAATATTCATTGATTTTTGCCATTGAAAAACGTCCAGAAATGTTTGAAGCTACTGACTGAATGAAAGGAGCTGGCATCTCACTCTCTTTGAATCTTCTTTATCATGCTAGGATTAGCAGGAAAAAGCAAAAAATTTCAGAATTGCACCGTGCAATGTGGAGATATTACTGTTTGTGCATTTACAATATTCATTGATTTTTGCCATTGAAAAACATGTTTTTCATATACCAGAAATGTTTGAAGCTACTGACTGAATGAAAGGAGCTGGCATCTCACTCTCTTTGAATCTTCTTTATCATGCTAGGATTAGCAGGAAAAAGCTAAAAATTTCAGAATTGCACCGTGCAATGTGGAGATATTACTGTTTGTGCATTTACAATATTCATTGATTTTTGCCATTGAAAAACATGTTTTTCATATACCAGAAATGTTTGAAGCTACTGACTGAATGAAAGGAGCTGGCATCTCACTCTCTTTGAATCTTCTTTATCATGCTAGGATTAGCAGGAAAAAGCAAAAAATTTCAGAATTGCACCTTGCAATGTGGAGATATTACTGTTTGTGCATTTACAATATTCATTGATTTTTGCCATTGAAAAACATGTTTTTCATATACCAGAAATGTTTGAAGCTACTGACTGAATGAAAGGAGCTGGCATCTCACTCTCTTTGAATCTTCTTTATCATGCTAGGATTAGCAGGAAAAAGCAAAAAATTTCAGAATTGCACCGTGCAATGTGGAGATATTACTGTTTGTGCATTTACAATATTCATTGATTTTTGCCATTGAAAAACGTCCAGAAATGTTTGAAGCTACTGACTGAATGAAAGGAGCTGGCATCTCACTCTCTTTGAATCTTCTTTATCATGCTAGGATTAGCAGGAAAAAGCAAAAAATTTCAGAATTGCACCGTGCAATGTGGAGATATTACTGTTTGTGCATTTACAATATTCATTGATTTTTGCCATTGAAAAACATGTTTTTCATATACCAGAAATGTTTGAAGCTACTGACTGAATGAAAGGAGCTGGCATCTCACTCTCTTTGAATCTTCTTTATCATGCTAGGATTAACAGGAAAAAGCAAAAAATTTCAGAATTGCACCGTGCAATGTGGAGATATTACTGTTTGTGCATTTACAATATTCATTGATTTTTGCCATTGAAAAACGTCCAGAAATGTTTGAAGCTACTGACTGAATGAAAGGAGCTGGCATCTCACTCTCTTTGAATCTTCTTTATCATGCTAGGATTAACAGGAAAAAGCTAAAAATTTCAGAATTGCACCGTGCAATGTGGAGATATTACTGTTTGTGCATTTACAATATTCATTGATTTTTGCCATTGAAAAACATGTTTTTCATATACCAGAAATGTTTGAAGCTACTGACTGAATGAAAGGAGCTGGCATCTCACTCTCTTTGAATCTTCTTTATCATGCTAGGATTAACAGGAAAAAGCTAAAAATTTCAGAATTGCACCTTGCAATGTGGAGATATTACTGTTTGTGCATTTACAATATTCATTGATTTTTGCCATTGAAAAACATGTTTTTCATATACCAGAAATGTTTGAAGCTACTGACTGAATGAAAGGAGCTGGCATCTCACTCTCTTTGAATCTTCTTTATCATGCTAGGATTAACAGGAAAAAGCTAAAAATTTCAGAATTGCACCGTGCAATGTGGAGATATTACTGTTTGTGCATTTACAATATTCATTGATTTTTGCCATTGAAAAACATGTTTTTCATATACCAGAAATGTTTGAAGCTACTGACTGAATGAAAGGAGCTGGCATCTCACTCTCTTTGAATCTTCTTTATCATGCTAGGATTAACAGGAAAAAGCAAAAAATTTCAGAATTGCACCTTGCAATGTGGAGATATTACTGTTTGTGCATTTACAATATTCATTGATTTTTGCCATTGAAAAACATGTTTTTCATATACCAGAAATGTTTGAAGCTACTGACTGAATGAAAGGAGCTGGCATCTCACTCTCTTTGAATCTTCTTTATCATGCTAGGATTAGCAGGAAAAAGCAAAAAATTTCAGAATTGCACCGTGCAATGTGGAGATATTACTGTTTGTGCATTTACAATATTCATTGATTTTTGCCATTGAAAAACGTCCAGAAATGTTTGAAGCTACTGACTGAATGAAAGGAGCTGGCATCTCACTCTCTTTGAATCTTCTTTATCATGCTAGGATTAACAGGAAAAAGCTAAAAATTTCAGAATTGCACCGTGCAATGTGGAGATATTACTGTTTGTGCATTTACAATATTCATTGATTTTTGCCATTGAAAAACATGTTTTTCATATACCAGAAATGTTTGAAGCTACTGACTGAATGAAAGGAGCTGGCATCTCACTCTCTTTGAATCTTCTTTATCATGCTAGGATTAGCAGGAAAAAGCAAAAAATTTCAGAATTGCACCGTGCAATGTGGAGATATTACTGTTTGTGCATTTACAATATTCATTGATTTTTGCCATTGAAAAACATGTTTTTCATATACCAGAAATGTTTGAAGCTACTGACTGAATGAAAGGAGCTGGCATCTCACTCTCTTTGAATCTTCTTTATCATGCTAGGATTAACAGGAAAAAGCTAAAAATTTCAGAATTGCACCGTGCAATGTGGAGATATTACTGTTTGTGCATTTACAATATTCATTGATTTTTGCCATTGAAAAACATGTTTTTCATATACCAGAAATGTTTGAAGCTACTGACTGAATGAAAGGAGCTGGCATCTCACTCTCTTTGAATCTTCTTTATCATGCTAGGATTAACAGGAAAAAGCAAAAAATTTCAGAATTGCACCGTGCAATGTGGAGATATTACTGTTTGTGCATTTACAATATTCATTGATTTTTGCCATTGAAAAACATGTTTTTCATATACCAGAAATGTTTGAAGCTACTGACTGAATGAAAGGAGCTGGCATCTCACTCTCTTTGAATCTTCTTTATCATGCTAGGATTAACAGGAAAAAGCTAAAAATTTCAGAATTGCACCGTGCAATGTGGAGATATTACTGTTTGTGCATTTACAATATTCATTGATTTTTGCCATTGAAAAACGTCCAGAAATGTTTGAAGCTACTGACTGAATGAAAGGAGCTGGCATCTCACTCTCTTTGAATCTTCTTTATCATGCTAGGATTAGCAGGAAAAAGCAAAAAATTTCAGAATTGCACCTTGCAATGTGGAGATATTACTGTTTGTGCATTTACAATATTCATTGATTTTTGCCATTGAAAAACATGTTTTTCATATACCAGAAATGTTTGAAGCTACTGACTGAATGAAAGGAGCTGGCATCTCACTCTCTTTGAATCTTCTTTATCATGCTAGGATAAGCAGGAAAAAGCAAAAAATTTCAGAATTGCACCGTGCAATGTGGAGATATTACTGTTTGTGCATTTACAATATTCATTGATTTTTGCCATTGAAAAACGTCCAGAAATGTTTGAAGCTACTGACTGAATGAAAGGAGCTGGCATCTCACTCTCTTTGAATCTTCTTTATCATGCTAGGATTAGCAGGAAAAAGCAAAAAATTTCAGAATTGCACCGTGCAATGTGGAGATATTACTGTTTGTGCATTTACAATATTCATTGATTTTTGCCATTGAAAAACATGTTTTTCATATACCAGAAATGTTTGAAGCTACTGACTGAATGAAAGGAGCTGGCATCTCACTCTCTTTGAATCTTCTTTATCATGCTAGGATTAGCAGGAAAAAGCAAAAAATTTCAGAATTGCACCGTGCAATGTGGAGATATTACTGTTTGTGCATTTACAATATTCATTGATTTTTGCCATTGAAAAACATGTTTTTCATATACCAGAAATGTTTGAAGCTACTGACTGAATGAAAGGAGCTGGCATCTCACTCTCTTTGAATCTTCTTTATCATGCTAGGATTAGCAGGAAAAAGCTAAAAATTTCAGAATTGCACCGTGCAATGTGGAGATATTACTGTTTGTGCATTTACAATATTCATTGATTTTTGCCATTGAAAAACATGTTTTTCATATACCAGAAATGTTTGAAGCTACTGACTGAATGAAAGGAGCTGGCATCTCACTCTCTTTAAATCTTCTTTATCATGCTAGGATTAGCAGGAAAAAGCTAAAAATTTCAGAATTGCACCTTGCAATGTGGAGATATTACTGTTTGTGCATTTACAATATTCATTGATTTTTGCCATTGAAAAACGTCCAGAAATGTTTGAAGCTACTGACTGAATGAAAGGAGCTGGCATCTCACTCTCTTTGAATCTTCTTTATCATGCTAGGATTAACAGGAAAAAGCTAAAAATTTCAGAATTGCACCGTGCAATGTGGAGATATTACTGTTTGTGCATTTACAATATTCATTGATTTTTGCCATTGAAAAACGTCCAGAAATGTTTGAAGCTACTGACTGAATGAAAGGAGCTGGCATCTCACTCTCTTTGAATCTTCTTTATCATGCTAGGATTAACAGGAAAAAGCTAAAAATTTCAGAATTGCACCTTGCAATGTGGAGATATTACTGTTTGTGCATTTACAATATTCATTGATTTTTGCCATTGAAAAACGTCCAGAAATGTTTGAAGCTACTGACTGAATGAAAGGAGCTGGCATCTCACTCTCTTTGAATCTTCTTTATCATGCTAGGATTAGCAGGAAAAAGCTAAAAATTTCAGAATTGCACCGTGCAATGTGGAGATATTACTGTTTTTGCATTTACAATATTCATTGATTTTTGCCATTGAAAAACGTCCAGAAATGTTTGAAGCTACTGACTGAATGAAAGGAGCTGGTATCTCACTCTCTTTGAATCTTCTTTATCATGCTAGGATTAACAGGAAAAAGCTAAAAATTTCAGAATTGCACCTTGCAATGTGGAGATATTACTGTTTGTGCATTTACAATATTCATTGATTTTTGCCATTGAAAAACGTCCAGAAATGTTTGAAGCTACTGACTGAATGAAAGGAGCTGGCATCTCACTCTCTTTGAATCTTCTTTATCATGCTAGGATTAACAGGAAAAAGCTAAAAATTTCAGAATTGCACCTTGCAATGTGGAGATATTACTGTTTGTGCATTTACAATATTCATTGATTTTTGCCATTGAAAAACGTCCAGAAATGTTTGAAGCTACTGACTGAATGAAAGGAGCTGGCATCTCACTCTCTTTGAATCTTCTTTATCATGCTAGGATTAGCAGGAAAAAGCAAAAAATTTCAGAATTGCACCGTGCAATGTGGAGATATTACTGTTTGTGCATTTACAATATTCATTGATTTTTGCCATTGAAAAACATGTTTTTCATATACCAGAAATGTTTGAAGCTACTGACTGAATGAAAGGAGCTGGCATCTCACTCTCTTTGAATCTTCTTTATCATGCTAGGATTAGCAGGAAAAAGCTAAAAATTTCAGAATTGCACCTTGCAATGTGGAGATATTACTGTTTGTGCATTTACAATATTCATTGATTTTTGCCATTGAAAAACATGTTTTTCATATACCAGAAATGTTTGAAGCTACTGACTGAATGAAAGGAGCTGGCATCTCACTCTCTTTGAATCTTCTTTATCATGCTAGGATTAGCAGGAAAAAGCAAAAAATTTCAGAATTGCACCTTGCAATGTGGAGATATTACTGTTTGTGCATTTACAATATTCATTGATTTTTGCCATTGAAAAACATGTTTTTCATATACCAGAAATGTTTGAAGCTACTGACTGAATGAAAGGAGCTGGCATCTCACTCTCTTTGAATCTTCTTTATCATGCTAGGATTAGCAGGAAAAAGCAAAAAATTTCAGAATTGCACCGTGCAATGTGGAGATATTACTGTTTGTGCATTTACAATATTCATTGATTTTTGCCATTGAAAAACGTCCAGAAATGTTTGAAGCTACTGACTGAATGAAAGGAGCTGGCATCTCACTCTCTTTGAATCTTCTTTATCATGCTAGGATTAGCAGGAAAAAGCAAAAAATTTCAGAATTGCACCGTGCAATGTGGAGATATTACTGTTTGTGCATTTACAATATTCATTGATTTTTGCCATTGAAAAACATGTTTTTCATATACCAGAAATGTTTGAAGCTACTGACTGAATGAAAGGAGCTGGCATCTCACTCTCTTTGAATCTTCTTTATCATGCTAGGATTAACAGGAAAAAGCAAAAAATTTCAGAATTGCACCGTGCAATGTGGAGATATTACTGTTTGTGCATTTACAATATTCATTGATTTTTGCCATTGAAAAACGTCCAGAAATGTTTGAAGCTACTGACTGAATGAAAGGAGCTGGCATCTCACTCTCTTTGAATCTTCTTTATCATGCTAGGATTAACAGGAAAAAGCTAAAAATTTCAGAATTGCACCGTGCAATGTGGAGATATTACTGTTTGTGCATTTACAATATTCATTGATTTTTGCCATTGAAAAACATGTTTTTCATATACCAGAAATGTTTGAAGCTACTGACTGAATGAAAGGAGCTGGCATCTCACTCTCTTTGAATCTTCTTTATCATGCTAGGATTAACAGGAAAAAGCTAAAAATTTCAGAATTGCACCTTGCAATGTGGAGATATTACTGTTTGTGCATTTACAATATTCATTGATTTTTGCCATTGAAAAACATGTTTTTCATATACCAGAAATGTTTGAAGCTACTGACTGAATGAAAGGAGCTGGCATCTCACTCTCTTTGAATCTTCTTTATCATGCTAGGATTAACAGGAAAAAGCTAAAAATTTCAGAATTGCACCGTGCAATGTGGAGATATTACTGTTTGTGCATTTACAATATTCATTGATTTTTGCCATTGAAAAACATGTTTTTCATATACCAGAAATGTTTGAAGCTACTGACTGAATGAAAGGAGCTGGCATCTCACTCTCTTTGAATCTTCTTTATCATGCTAGGATTAACAGGAAAAAGCAAAAAATTTCAGAATTGCACCTTGCAATGTGGAGATATTACTGTTTGTGCATTTACAATATTCATTGATTTTTGCCATTGAAAAACATGTTTTTCATATACCAGAAATGTTTGAAGCTACTGACTGAATGAAAGGAGCTGGCATCTCACTCTCTTTGAATCTTCTTTATCATGCTAGGATTAGCAGGAAAAAGCAAAAAATTTCAGAATTGCACCGTGCAATGTGGAGATATTACTGTTTGTGCATTTACAATATTCATTGATTTTTGCCATTGAAAAACGTCCAGAAATGTTTGAAGCTACTGACTGAATGAAAGGAGCTGGCATCTCACTCTCTTTGAATCTTCTTTATCATGCTAGGATTAACAGGAAAAAGCTAAAAATTTCAGAATTGCACCGTGCAATGTGGAGATATTACTGTTTGTGCATTTACAATATTCATTGATTTTTGCCATTGAAAAACATGTTTTTCATATACCAGAAATGTTTGAAGCTACTGACTGAATGAAAGGAGCTGGCATCTCACTCTCTTTGAATCTTCTTTATCATGCTAGGATTAGCAGGAAAAAGCAAAAAATTTCAGAATTGCACCGTGCAATGTGGAGATATTACTGTTTGTGCATTTACAATATTCATTGATTTTTGCCATTGAAAAACATGTTTTTCATATACCAGAAATGTTTGAAGCTACTGACTGAATGAAAGGAGCTGGCATCTCACTCTCTTTGAATCTTCTTTATCATGCTAGGATTAACAGGAAAAAGCTAAAAATTTCAGAATTGCACCGTGCAATGTGGAGATATTACTGTTTGTGCATTTACAATATTCATTGATTTTTGCCATTGAAAAACATGTTTTTCATATACCAGAAATGTTTGAAGCTACTGACTGAATGAAAGGAGCTGGCATCTCACTCTCTTTGAATCTTCTTTATCATGCTAGGATTAACAGGAAAAAGCAAAAAATTTCAGAATTGCACCGTGCAATGTGGAGATATTACTGTTTGTGCATTTACAATATTCATTGATTTTTGCCATTGAAAAACATGTTTTTCATATACCAGAAATGTTTGAAGCTACTGACTGAATGAAAGGAGCTGGCATCTCACTCTCTTTGAATCTTCTTTATCATGCTAGGATTAACAGGAAAAAGCTAAAAATTTCAGAATTGCACCGTGCAATGTGGAGATATTACTGTTTGTGCATTTACAATATTCATTGATTTTTGCCATTGAAAAACATGTTTTTCATATACCAGAAATGTTTGAAGCTACTGACTGAATGAAAGGAGCTGGCATCTCACTCTCTTTGAATCTTCTTTATCATGCTAGGATTAACAGGAAAAAGCAAAAAATTTCAGAATTGCACCTTGCAATGTGGAGATATTACTGTTTGTGCATTTACAATATTCATTGATTTTTGCCATTGAAAAACATGTTTTTCATATACCAGAAATGTTTGAAGCTACTGACTGAATGAAAGGAGCTGGCATCTCACTCTCTTTGAATCTTCTTTATCATGCTAGGATTAACAGGAAAAAGCAAAAAATTTCAGAATTGCACCTTGCAATGTGGAGATATTACTGTTTGTGCATTTACAATATTCATTGATTTTTGCCATTGAAAAACATGTTTTTCATATACCAGAAATGTTTGAAGCTACTGACTGAATGAAAGGAGCTGGCATCTCACTCTCTTTGAATCTTCTTTATCATGCTAGGATTAGCAGGAAAAAGCAAAAAATTTCAGAATTGCACCGTGCAATGTGGAGATATTACTGTTTGTGCATTTACAATATTCATTGATTTTTGCCATTGAAAAACGTCCAGAAATGTTTGAAGCTACTGACTGAATGAAAGGAGCTGGCATCTCACTCTCTTTGAATCTTCTTTATCATGCTAGGATTAACAGGAAAAAGCAAAAAATTTCAGAATTGCACCGTGCAATGTGGAGATATTACTGTTTGTGCATTTACAATATTCATTGATTTTTGCCATTGAAAAACATGTTTTTCATATACCAGAAATGTTTGAAGCTACTGACTGAATGAAAGGAGCTGGCATCTCACTCTCTTTGAATCTTCTTTATCATGCTAGGATTAACAGGAAAAAGCTAAAAATTTCAGAATTGCACCGTGCAATGTGGAGATATTACTGTTTGTGCATTTACAATATTCATTGATTTTTGCCATTGAAAAACATGTTTTTCATATACCAGAAATGTTTGAAGCTACTGACTGAATGAAAGGAGCTGGCATCTCACTCTCTTTGAATCTTCTTTATCATGCTAGGATTAACAGGAAAAAGCTAAAAATTTCAGAATTGCACCGTGCAATGTGGAGATATTACTGTTTGTGCATTTACAATATTCATTGATTTTTGCCATTGAAAAACATGTTTTTCATATACCAGAAATGTTTGAAGCTACTGACTGAATGAAAGGAGCTGGCATCTCACTCTCTTTGAATCTTCTTTATCATGCTAGGATTAACAGGAAAAAGCAAAAAATTTCAGAATTGCACCTTGCAATGTGGAGATATTACTGTTTGTGCATTTACAATATTCATTGATTTTTGCCATTGAAAAACATGTTTTTCATATACCAGAAATGTTTGAAGCTACTGACTGAATGAAAGGAGCTGGCATCTCACTCTCTTTGAATCTTCTTTATCATGCTAGGATTAGCAGGAAAAAGCTAAAAATTTCAGAATTGCACCGTGCAATGTGGAGATATTACTGTTTGTGCATTTACAATATTCATTGATTTTTGCCATTGAAAAACATGTTTTTCATATACCAGAAATGTTTGAAGCTACTGACTGAATGAAAGGAGCTGGCATCTCACTCTCTTTGAATCTTCTTTATCATGCTAGGATTAGCAGGAAAAAGCTAAAAATTTCAGAATTGCACCGTGCAATGTGGAGATATTACTGTTTGTGCATTTACAATATTCATTGATTTTTGCCATTGAAAAACATGTTTTTCATATACCAGAAATGTTTGAAGCTACTGACTGAATGAAAGGAGCTGGCATCTCACTCTCTTTGAATCTTCTTTATCATGCTAGGATTAGCAGGAAAAAGCTAAAAATTTCAGAATTGCACCGTGCAATGTGGAGATATTACTGTTTGTGCATTTACAATATTCATTGATTTTTGCCATTGAAAAACATGTTTTTCATATACCAGAAATGTTTGAAGCTACTGACTGAATGAAAGGAGCTGGCATCTCACTCTCTTTGAATCTTCTTTATCATGCTAGGATTAACAGGAAAAAGCTAAAAATTTCAGAATTGCACCTTGCAATGTGGAGATATTACTGTTTGTGCATTTACAATATTCATTGATTTTTGCCATTGAAAAACGTCCAGAAATGTTTGAAGCTACTGACTGAATGAAAGGAGCTGGCATCTCACTCTCTTTGAATCTTCTTTATCATGCTAGGATTAGCAGGAAAAAGCAAAAAATTTCAGAATTGCACCGTGCAATGTGGAGATATTACTGTTTGTGCATTTACAATATTCATTGATTTTTGCCATTGAAAAACATGTTTTTCATATACCAGAAATGTTTGAAGCTACTGACTGAATGAAAGGAGCTGGCATCTCACTCTCTTTGAATCTTCTTTATCATGCTAGGATTAGCAGGAAAAAGCTAAAAATTTCAGAATTGCACCTTGCAATGTGGAGATATTACTGTTTGTGCATTTACAATATTCATTGATTTTTGCCATTGAAAAACATGTTTTTCATATACCAGAAATGTTTGAAGCTACTGACTGAATGAAAGGAGCTGGCATCTCACTCTCTTTGAATCTTCTTTATCATGCTAGCATTAGCAGGAAAAAGCAAAAAATTTCAGAATTGCACCTTGCAATGTGGAGATATTACTGTTTGTGCATTTACAATATTCATTGATTTTTGCCATTGAAAAACATGTTTTTCATATACCAGAAATGTTTGAAGCTACTGACTGAATGAAAGGAGCTGGCATCTCACTCTCTTTGAATCTTCTTTATCATGCTAGGATTAGCAGGAAAAAGCAAAAAATTTCAGAATTGCACCGTGCAATGTGGAGATATTACTGTTTGTGCATTTACAATATTCATTGATTTTTGCCATTGAAAAACGTCCAGAAATGTTTGAAGCTACTGACTGAATGAAAGGAGCTGGCATCTCACTCTCTTTGAATCTTCTTTATCATGCTAGGATTAGCAGGAAAAAGCAAAAAATTTCAGAATTGCACCGTGCAATGTGGAGATATTACTGTTTGTGCATTTACAATATTCATTGATTTTTGCCATTGAAAAACATGTTTTTCATATACCAGAAATGTTTGAAGCTACTGACTGAATGAAAGGAGCTGGCATCTCACTCTCTTTGAATCTTCTTTATCATGCTAGGATTAACAGGAAAAAGCAAAAAATTTCAGAATTGCACCGTGCAATGTGGAGATATTACTGTTTGTGCATTTACAATATTCATTGATTTTTGCCATTGAAAAACGTCCAGAAATGTTTGAAGCTACTGACTGAATGAAAGGAGCTGGCATCTCACTCTTTTGAATCTTCTTTATCATGCTAGGATTAACAGGAAAAAGCTAAAAATTTCAGAATTGCACCGTGCAATGTGGAGATATTACTGTTTGTGCATTTACAATATTCATTGATTTTTGCCATTGAAAAACATGTTTTTCATATACCAGAAATGTTTGAAGCTACTGACTGAATGAAAGGAGCTGGCATCTCACTCTCTTTGAATCTTCTTTATCATGCTAGGATTAACAGGAAAAAGCTAAAAATTTCAGAATTGCACCGTGCAATGTGGAGATATTACTGTTTGTGCATTTACAATATTCATTGATTTTTGCCATTGAAAAACATGTTTTTCATATACCAGAAATGTTTGAAGCTACTGACTGAATGAAAGGAGCTGGCATCTCACTCTCTTTGAATCTTCTTTATCATGCTAGGATTAACAGGAAAAAGCTAAAAATTTCAGAATTGCACCGTGCAATGTGGAGATATTACTGTTTGTGCATTTACAATATTCATTGATTTTTGCCATTGAAAAACATGTTTTTCATATACCAGAAATGTTTGAAGCTACTGACTGAATGAAAGGAGCTGGCATCTCACTCTCTTTGAATCTTCTTTATCATGCTAGGATTAGCAGGAAAAAGCTAAAAATTTCAGAATTGCACCGTGCAATGTGGAGATATTACTGTTTGTGCATTTACAATATTCATTGATTTTTGCCATTGAAAAACATGTTTTTCATATACCAGAAATGTTTGAAGCTACTGACTGAATGAAAGGAGCTGGCATCTCACTCTCTTTGAATCTTCTTTATCATGCTAGGATTAACAGGAAAAAGCTAAAAATTTCAGAATTGCACCTTGCAATGTGGAGATATTACTGTTTGTGCATTTACAATATTCATTGATTTTTGCCATTGAAAAACATGTTTTTCATATACCAGAAATGTTTGAAGCTACTGACTGAATGAAAGGAGCTGGCATCTCACTCTCTTTGAATCTTCTTTATCATGCTAGGATTAACAGGAAAAAGCAAAAAATTTCAGAATTGCACCTTGCAATGTGGAGATATTACTGTTTGTGCATTTACAATATTCATTGATTTTTGCCATTGAAAAACATGTTTTTCATATACCAGAAATGTTTGAAGCTACTGACTGAATGAAAGGAGCTGGCATCTCACTCTCTTTGAATCTTCTTTATCATGCTAGGATTAACAGGAAAAAGCTAAAAATTTCAGAATTGCACCTTGCAATGTGGAGATATTACTGTTTGTGCATTTACAATATTCATTGATTTTTGCCATTGAAAAACGTCCAGAAATGTTTGAAGCTACTGACTGAATGAAAGGAGCTGGCATCTCACTCTCTTTGAATCTTCTTTATCATGCTAGGATTAGCAGGAAAAAGCAAAAAATTTCAGAATTGCACCGTGCAATGTGGAGATATTACTGTTTGTGCATTTACAATATTCATTGATTTTTGCCATTGAAAAACGTCCAGAAATGTTTGAAGCTACTGACTGAATGAAAGGAGCTGGCATCTCACTCTCTTTGAATCTTCTTTATCATGCTAGGATTAACAGGAAAAAGCTAAAAATTTCAGAATTGCACCGTGCAATGTGGAGATATTACTGTTTGTGCATTTACAATATTCATTGATTTTTGCCATTGAAAAACATGTTTTTCATATACCAGAAATGTTTGAAGCTACTGACTGAATGAAAGGAGCTGGCATCTCACTCTCTTTGAGTCTTCTTTATCATGCTAGGATTAACAGGAAAAAGCTAAAAATTTCAGAATTGCACCGTGCAATGTGGAGATATTACTGTTTGTGCATTTACAATATTCATTGATTTTTGCCATTGAAAAACGTCCAGAAATGTTTGAAGCTACTGACTGAATGAAAGGAGCTGGCATCTCACTCTCTTTGAATCTTCTTTATCATGCTAGGATTAGCAGGAAAAAGCAAAAAATTTCAGAATTGCACCGTGCAATGTGGAGATATTACTGTTTGTGCATTTACAATATTCATTGATTTTTGCCATTGAAAAACGTCCAGAAATGTTTGAAGCTACTGACTGAATGAAAGGAGCTGGCATCTCACTCTCTTTGAATCTTCTTTATCATGCTAGGATTAGCAGGAAAAAGCAAAAAATTTCAGAATTGCACCGTGCAATGTGGAGATATTACTGTTTGTGCATTTACAATATTCATTGATTTTTGCCATTGAAAAACGTCCAGAAATGTTTGAAGCTACTGACTGAATGAAAGGAGCTGGCATCTCACTCTCTTTGAATCTTCTTTAACATGCTAGGATTAACAGGAAAAAGCTAAAAATTTCAGAATTGCACCGTGCAATGTGGAGATATTACTGTTTGTGCATTTACAATATTCATTGATTTTTGCCATTGAAAAACATGTTTTTCATATACCAGAAATGTTTGAAGCTACTGACTGAATGAAAGGAGCTGGCATCTCACTCTCTTTGAATCTTCTTTATCATGCTAGGATTAACAGGAAAAAGCTAAAAATTTCAGAATTGCACCGTGCAATGTGGAGATATTACTGTTTGTGCATTTACAATATTCATTGATTTTTGCCATTGAAAAACATGTTTTTCATATACCAGAAATGTTTGAAGCTACTGACTGAATGAAAGGAGCTGGCATCTCACTCTCTTTGAATCTTCTTTATCATGCTAGGATTAGCAGGAAAAAGCAAAAAATTTCAGAATTGCACCGTGCAATGTGGAGATATTACTGTTTGTGCATTTACAATATTCATTGATTTTTCCATTGAAAAACGTCCAGAAATGTTTGAAGCTACTGACTGAATGAAAGGAGCTGGCATCTCACTCTCTTTGAATCTTCTTTATCATGCTAGGATTAGCAGGAAAAAGCAAAAAATTTCAGAATTGCACCTTGCAATGTGGAGATATTACTGTTTGTGCATTTACAATATTCATTGATTTTTGCCATTGAAAAACATGTTTTTCAATGGCAAAAATCAATGAATATTGTAAATGCACAAACAGTAATATCTCCACATTGCAAGGTGCAATTCTGAAATTTTTTGCTTTTTCCTGTTAATCCTAGCATGATAAAGAAGATTCAAAGAGAGTGAGATGCCAGCTCCTTTCATTCAGTCAGTAGCTTCAAACATTTCTGGTATATGAAAAACATGTTTTTCAATGGCAAAAATCAATGAATATTGTAAATGCACAAACAGTAATATCTCCACATTGCACGGTGCAATTCTGAAATTTTTTGCTTTTTCCTGCTAATCCTAGCATGATAAAGAAGATTCAAAGAGAGTGAGATGCCAGCTCCTTTCATTCAGTCAGTAGCTTCAAACATTTCTGGACGTTTTTCAATGGCAAAAATCAATGAATATTGTAAATGCACAAACAGTAATATCTCCACATTGCAAGGTGCAATTCTGAAATTTTTAGCTTTTTCCTGTTAATCCTAGCATGATAAAGAAGATTCAAAGAGAGTGAGATGCCAGCTCCTTTCATTCAGTCAGTAGCTTCAAACATTTCTGGTATATGAAAAACATGTTTTTCAATGGCAAAAATCAATGAATATTGTAAATGCACAAACAGTAATATCTCCACATTGCAAGGTGCAATTCTGAAATTTTTTGCTTTTTCCTGTTAATCCTAGCATGATAAAGAAGATTCAAAGAGAGTGAGATGCCAGCTCCTTTCATTCAGTCAGTAGCTTCAAACATTTCTGGTATATGAAAAACATGTTTTTCAATGGCAAAAATCAATGAATATTGTAAATGCACAAACAGTAATATCTCCACATTGCACGGTGCAATTCTGAAATTTTTAGCTTTTTCCTGTTAATCCTAGCATGATAAAGAAGATTCAAAGAGAGTGAGATGCCAGCTCCTTTCATTCAGTCAGTAGCTTCAAACATTTCTGGTATATGAAAAACATGTTTTTCAATGGCAAAAATCAATGAATATTGTAAATGCACAAACAGTAATATCTCCACATTGCACGGTGCAATTCTGAAATTTTTAGCTTTTTCCTGCTAATCCTAGCATGATAAAGAAGATTCAAAGAGAGTGAGATGCCAGCTCCTTTCATTCAGTCAGTAGCTTCAAACATTTCTGGTATATGAAAAACATGTTTTTCAATGGCAAAAATCAATGAATATTGTAAATGCACAAACAGTAATATCTCCACATTGCACGGTGCAATTCTGAAATTTTTAGCTTTTTCCTGTTAATCCTAGCATGATAAAGAAGATTCAAAGAGAGTGAGATGCCAGCTCCTTTCATTCAGTCAGTAGCTTCAAACATTTCTGGTATATGAAAAACATGTTTTTCAATGGCAAAAATCAATGAATATTGTAAATGCACAAACAGTAATATCTCCACATTGCAAGGTGCAATTCTGAAATTTTTTGCTTTTTCCTGCTAATCCTAGCATGATAAAGAAGATTCAAAGAGAGTGAGATGCCAGCTCCTTTCATTCAGTCAGTAGCTTCAAACATTTCTGGACGTTTTTCAATGGCAAAAATCAATGAATATTGTAAATGCACAAACAGTAATATCTCCACATTGCACGGTGCAATTCTGAAATTTTTTGCTTTTTCCTGCTAATCCTAGCATGATAAAGAAGATTCAAAGAGAGTGAGATGCCAGCTCCTTTCATTCAGTCAGTAGCTTCAAACATTTCTGGTATATGAAAAACATGTTTTTCAATGGCAAAAATCAATGAATATTGTAAATGCACAAACAGTAATATCTCCACATTGCACGGTGCAATTCTGAAATTTTTAGCTTTTTCCTGTTAATCCTAGCATGATAAAGAAGATTCAAAGAGAGTGAGATGCCAGCTCCTTTCATTCAGTCAGTAGCTTCAAACATTTCTGGTATATGAAAAACATGTTTTTCAATGGCAAAAATCAATGAATATTGTAAATGCACAAACAGTAATATCTCCACATTGCAAGGTGCAATTCTGAAATTTTTTGCTTTTTCCTGTTAATCCTAGCATGATAAAGAAGATTCAAAGAGAGTGAGATGCCAGCTCCTTTCATTCAGTCAGTAGCTTCAAACATTTCTGGACGTTTTTCAATGGCAAAAATCAATGAATATTGTAAATGCACAAACAGTAATATCTCCACATTGCAAGGTGCAATTCTGAAATTTTTTGCTTTTTCCTGCTAATCCTAGCATGATAAAGAAGATTCAAAGAGAGTGAGATGCCAGCTCCTTTCATTCAGTCAGTAGCTTCAAACATTTCTGGACGTTTTTCAATGGCAAAAATCAATGAATATTGTAAATGCACAAACAGTAATATCTCCACATTGCACGGTGCAATTCTGAAATTTTTAGCTTTTTCCTGCTAATCCTAGCATGATAAAGAAGATTCAAAGAGAGTGAGATGCCAGCTCCTTTCATTCAGTCAGTAGCTTCAAACATTTCTGGTATATGAAAAACATGTTTTTCAATGGCAAAAATCAATGAATATTGTAAATGCACAAACAGTAATATCTCCACATTGCAAGGTGCAATTCTGAAATTTTTTGCTTTTTCCTGCTAATCCTAGCATGATAAAGAAGATTCAAAGAGAGTGAGATGCCAGCTCCTTTCATTCAGTCAGTAGCTTCAAACATTTCTGGACGTTTTTCAATGGCAAAAATCAATGAATATTGTAAATGCACAAACAGTAATATCTCCACATTGCACGGTGCAATTCTGAAATTTTTAGCTTTTTCCTGTTAATCCTAGCATGATAAAGAAGATTCAAAGAGAGTGAGATGCCAGCTCCTTTCATTCAGTCAGTAGCTTCAAACATTTCTGGTATATGAAAAACATGTTTTTCAATGGCAAAAATCAATGAATATTGTAAATGCACAAACAGTAATATCTCCACATTGCAAGGTGCAATTCTGAAATTTTTTGCTTTTTCCTGCTAATACTAGCATGATAAAGAAGATTCAAAGAGAGTGAGATGCCAGCTCCTTTCATTCAGTCAGTAGCTTCAAACATTTCTGGACGTTTTTCAATGGCAAAAATCAATGAATATTGTAAATGCACAAACAGTAATATCTCCACATTGCAAGGTGCAATTCTGAAATTTTTTGCTTTTTCCTGCTAATCCTAGCATGATAAAGAAGATTCAAAGAGAGTGAGATGCCAGCTCCTTTCATTCAGTCAGTAGCTTCAAACATTTCTGGTATATGAAAAACATGTTTTTCAATGGCAAAAATCAATGAATATTGTAAATGCACAAACAGTAATATCTCCACATTGCAAGGTGCAATTCTGAAATTTTTTGCTTTTTCCTGCTAATCCTAGCATGATAAAGAAGATTCAAAGAGAGTGAGATGCCAGCTCCTTTCATTCAGTCGGTAGCTTCAAACATTTCTGGTATATGAAAAACATGTTTTTCAATGGCAAAAATCAATGAATATTGTAAATGCACAAACAGTAATATCTCCACATTGCACGGTGCAATTCTGAAATTTTTAGCTTTTTCCTGTTAATCCTAGCATGATAAAGAAGATTCAAAGAGAGTGAGATGCCAGCTCCTTTCATTCAGTCAGTAGCTTCAAACATTTCTGGACGTTTTTCAATGGCAAAAATCAATGAATATTGTAAATGCACAAACAGTAATATCTCCACATTGCACGGTGCAATTCTGAAATTTTTTGCTTTTTCCTGTTAATCCTAGCATGATAAAGAAGATTCAAAGAGAGTGAGATGCCAGCTCCTTTCATTCAGTCAGTAGCTTCAAACATTTCTGGTATATGAAAAACATGTTTTTCAATGGCAAAAATCAATGAATATTGTAAATGCACAAACAGTAATATCTCCACATTGCACGGTGCAATTCTGAAATTTTTAGCTTTTTCCTGTTAATCCTAGCATGATAAAGAAGATTCAAAGAGAGTGAGATGCCAGCTCCTTTCATTCAGTCAGTAGCTTCAAACATTTCTGGACGTTTTTCAATGGCAAAAATCAATGAATATTGTAAATGCACAAACAGTAATATCTCCACATTGCACGGTGCAATTCTGAAATTTTTTGCTTTTTCCTGTTAATCCTAGCATGATAAAGAAGATTCAAAGAGAGTGAGATGCCAGCTCCTTTCATTCAGTCAGTAGCTTCAAACATTTCTGGTATATGAAAAACATGTTTTTCAATGGCAAAAATCAATGAATATTGTAAATGCACAAACAGTAATATCTCCACATTGCACGGTGCAATTCTGAAATTTTTAGCTTTTTCCTGTTAATCCTAGCATGATAAAGAAGATTCAAAGAGAGTGAGATGCCAGCTCCTTTCATTCAGTCAGTAGCTTCAAACATTTCTGGTATATGAAAAACATGTTTTTCAATGGCAAAAATCAATGAATATTGTAAATGCACAAACAGTAATATCTCCACATTGCACGGTGCAATTCTGAAATTTTTTGCTTTTTCCTGCTAATCCTAGCATGATAAAGAAGATTCAAAGAGAGTGAGATGCCAGCTCCTTTCATTCAGTCAGTAGCTTCAAACATTTCTGGTATATGAAAAACATGTTTTTCAATGGCAAAAATCAATGAATATTGTAAATGCACAAACAGTAATATCTCCACATTGCACGGTGCAATTCTGAAATTTTTAGCTTTTTCCTGCTAATCCTAGCATGATAAAGAAGATTCAAAGAGAGTGAGATGCCAGCTCCTTTCATTCAGTCAGTAGCTTCAAACATTTCTGGTATATGAAAAACATGTTTTTCAATGGCAAAAATCAATGAATATTGTAAATGCACAAACAGTAATATCTCCACATTGCACGGTGCAATTCTGAAATTTTTTGCTTTTTCCTGCTAATCCTAGCATGACAAAGAAGATTCAAAGAGAGTGAGATGCCAGCTCCTTTCATTCAGTCAGTAGCTTCAAACATTTCTGGTATATGAAAAACATGTTTTTCAATGGCAAAAATCAATGAATATTGTAAATGCACAAACAGTAATATCTCCACATTGCACGGTGCAATTCTGAAATTTTTAGCTTTTTCCTGCTAATCCTAGCATGATAAAGAAGATTCAAAGAGAGTGAGATGCCAGCTCCTTTCATTCAGTCAGTAGCTTCAAACATTTCTGGTATATGAAAAACATGTTTTTCAATGGCAAAAATCAATGAATATTGTAAATGCACAAACAGTAATATCTCCACATTGCAAGGTGCAATTCTGAAATTTTTTGCTTTTTCCTGTTAATCCTAGCATGATAAAGAAGATTCAAAGAGAGTGAGATGCCAGCTCCTTTCATTCAGTCAGTAGCTTCAAACATTTCTGGTATATGAAAAACATGTTTTTCAATGGCAAAAATCAATGAATATTGTAAATGCACAAACAGTAATATCTCCACATTGCAAGGTGCAATTCTGAAATTTTTAGCTTTTTTGTGCTAATCCTAGCATGATAAAGAAGATTCAAAGAGAGTGAGATGCCAGCTCCTTTCATTCAGTCAGTAGCTTCAAACATTTCTGGACGTTTTTCAATGGCAAAAATCAATGAATATTGTAAATGCACAAACAGTAATATCTCCACATTGCACGGTGCAATTCTGAAATTTTTAGCTTTTTCCTGCTAATCCTAGCATGATAAAGAAGATTCAAAGAGAGTGAGATGCCAGCTCCTTTCATTCAGTCAGTAGCTTCAAACATTTCTGGTATATGAAAAACATGTTTTTCAATGGCAAAAATCAATGAATATTGTAAATGCACAAACAGTAATATCTCCACATTGCAAGGTGCAATTCTGAAATTTTTTGCTTTTTCCTGTTAATCCTAGCATGATAAAGAAGATTCAAAGAGAGTGAGATGCCAGCTCCTTTCATTCAGTCAGTAGCTTCAAACATTTCTGGTATATGAAAAACATGTTTTTCAATGGCAAAAATCAATGAATATTGTAAATGCACAAACAGTAATATCTCCACATTGCACGGTGCAATTCTGAAATTTTTAGCTTTTTCCTGCTAATCCTAGCATGATAAAGAAGATTCAAAGAGAGTGAGATGCCAGCTCCTTTCATTCAGTCAGTAGCTTCAAACATTTCTGGACGTTTTTCAATGGCAAAAATCAATGAATATTGTAAATGCACAAACAGTAATATCTCCACATTGCAAGGTGCAATTCTGAAATTTTTAGCTTTTTCCTGCTAATCCTAGCATGATAAAGAAGATTCAAAGAGAGTGAGATGCCAGCTCCTTTCATTCAGTCAGTAGCTTCAAACATTTCTGGACGTTTTTCAATGGCAAAAATCAATGAATATTGTAAATGCACAAACAGTAATATCTCCACATTGCAAGGTGCAATTCTGAAATTTTTTGCTTTTTCCTGCTAATCCTAGCATGATAAAGAAGATTCAAAGAGAGTGAGATGCCAGCTCCTTTCATTCAGTCAGTAGCTTCAAACATTTCTGGACGTTTTTCAATGGCAAAAATCAATGAATATTGTAAATGCACAAACAGTAATATCTCCACATTGCAAGGTGCAATTCTGAAATTTTTAGCTTTTTCCTGCTAATCCTAGCATGATAAAGAAGATTCAAAGAGAGTGAGATGCCAGCTCCTTTCATTCAGTCAGTAGCTTCAAACATTTCTGGTATATGAAAAACATGTTTTTCAATGGCAAAAATCAATGAATATTGTAAATGCACAAACAGTAATATCTCCACATTGCACGGTGCAATTCTGAAATTTTTAGCTTTTTCCTGCTAATCCTAGCATGATAAAGAAGATTCAAAGAGAGTGAGATGCCAGCTCCTTTCATTCAGTCAGTAGCTTCAAACATTTCTGGACGTTTTTCAATGGCAAAAATCAATGAATATTGTAAATGCACAAACAGTAATATCTCCACATTGCACGGTGCAATTCTGAAATTTTTTGCTTTTTCCTGCTAATCCTAGCATGATAAAGAAGATTCAAAGAGAGTGAGATGCCAGCTCCTTTCATTCAGTCAGTAGCTTCAAACATTTCTGGTATATGAAAAACATGTTTTTCAATGGCAAAAATCAATGAATATTGTAAATGCACAAACAGTAATATCTCCACATTGCACGGTGCAATTCTGAAATTTTTAGCTTTTTCCTGTTAATCCTAGCATGATAAAGAAGATTCAAAGAGAGTGAGATGCCAGCTCCTTTCATTCAGTCAGTAGCTTCAAACATTTCTGGACGTTTTTCAATGGCAAAAATCAATGAATATTGTAAATGCACAAACAGTAATATCTCCACATTGCACGGTGCAATTCTGAAATTTTTTGCTTTTTCCTGCTAATCCTAGCATGATAAAGAAGATTCAAAGAGAGTGAGATGCCAGCTCCTTTCATTCAGTCAGTAGCTTCAAACATTTCTGGTATATGAAAAACATGTTTTTCAATGGCAAAAATCAATGATTATTGTAAATGCACAAACAGTAATATCTCCACATTGCACGGTGCAATTCTGAAATTTTTAGCTTTTTCCTGTTAATCCTAGCATGATAAAGAAGATTCAAAGAGAGTGAGATGCCAGCTCCTTTCATTCAGTCAGTAGCTTCAAACATTTCTGGTATATGAAAAACATGTTTTTCAATGGCAAAAATCAATGAATATTGTAAATGCACAAACAGTAATATCTCCACATTGCACGGTGCAATTCTGAAATTTTTAGCTTTTTCCTGCTAATCCTAGCATGATAAAGAAGATTCAAAGAGAGTGAGATGCCAGCTCCTTTCATTCAGTCAGTAGCTTCAAACATTTCTGGACGTTTTTCAATGGCAAAAATCAATGAATATTGTAAATGCACAAACAGTAATATCTCCACATTGCACGGTGCAATTCTGAAATTTTTTGCTTTTTCCTGCTAATCCTAGCATGATAAAGAAGATTCAAAGAGAGTGAGATGCCAGCTCCTTTCATTCAGTCAGTAGCTTCAAACATTTCTGGTATATGAAAAACATGTTTTTCAATGGCAAAAATCAATGAATATTGTAAATGCACAAACTGTAATATCTCCACATTGCAAGGTGCAATTCTGAAATTTTTAGCTTTTTCCTGTTAATCCTAGCATGATAAAGAAGATTCAAAGAGAGTGAGATGCCAGCTCCTTTCATTCAGTCAGTAGCTTCAAACATTTCTGGTATATGAAAAACATGTTTTTCAATGGCAAAAATCAATGAATATTGTAAATGCACAAACAGTAATATCTCCACATTGCACGGTGCAATTCTGAAATTTTTTGCTTTTTCCTGCTAATCCTAGCATGATAAAGAAGATTCAAAGAGAGTGAGATGCCAGCTCCTTTCATTCAGTCAGTAGCTTCAAACATTTCTGGTATATGAAAAACATGTTTTTCAATGGCAAAAATCAATGAATATTGTAAATGCACAAACAGTAATATCTCCACATTGCAAGGTGCAATTCTGAAATTTTTAGCTTTTTCCTGTTAATCCTAGCATGATAAAGAAGATTCAAAGAGAGTGAGATGCCAGCTCCTTTCATTCAGTCAGTAGCTTCAAACATTTCTGGTATATGAAAAACATGTTTTTCAATGGCAAAAATCAATGAATATTGTAAATGCACAAACAGTAATATCTCCACATTGCACGGTGCAATTCTGAAATTTTTAGCTTTTTCCTGTTAATCCTAGCATGATAAAGAAGATTCAAAGAGAGTGAGATGCCAGCTCCTTTCATTCAGTCAGTAGCTTCAAACATTTCTGGTATATGAAAAACATGTTTTTCAATGGCAAAATCAATGAATATTGTAAATGCACAAACAGTAATATCTCCACATTGCAAGGTGCAATTCTGAAATTTTTTTGCTTTTCCTGCTAATCCTAGCATGATAAAGAAGATTCAAAGAGAGTGAGATGCCAGCTCCTTTCATTCAGTCAGTAGCTTCAAACATTTCTGGACGTTTTTTCAATGGCAAAAATCAATGAATATTGTAAATGCACAAACAGTAATATCTCCACATTGCAAGGTGCAATTCTGAAATTTTTTGCTTTTTCCTGCTAATCCTAGCATGATAAAGAAGATTCAAAGAGAGTGAGATGCCAGCTCCTTTCATTCAGTCAGTAGCTTCAAACATTTCTGGTATATGAAAAACATGTTTTTTCAATGGCAAAAATCAATGAATATTGTAAATGCACAAACAGTAATATCTCCACATTGCACGGTGCAATTCTGAAATTTTTAGCTTTTTCCTGCTAATCCTAGCATGATAAAGAAGATTCAAAGAGAGTGAGATGCCAGCTCCTTTCATTCAGTCAGTAGCTTCAAACATTTCTGGACGTTTTTCAATGGCAAAAATCAATGAATATTGTAAATGCACAAACAGTAATATCTCCACATTGCAAGGTGCAATTCTGAAATTTTTAGCTTTTCCTGCTAATCCTAGCATGATAAAGAAGATTCAAAGAGAGTGAGATGCCAGCTCCTTTCATTCAGTCAGTAGCTTCAAACATTTCTGGACGTTTTTCAATGGCAAAAATTAATGAATATTGTAAATGCACAAACAGTAATATCTCCACATTGCAAGGTGCAATTCTGAAATTTTTTGCTTTTTCCTGCTAATCCTAGCATGATAAAGAAGATTCAAAGAGAGTGAGATGCCAGCTCCTTTCATTCAGTCAGTAGCTTCAAACATTTCTGGTTGTAAACAGTTTTTCAATGGCAAAAATCAATGAATATTGTAAATGCACAAACAGTAATATCTCCACATGCAAGGTGCAATTCTGAAATTTTTAGCTTTTTCCTGCTAATCCTAGCATGATAAAGAAGATTCAAAGAGAGTGAGATGCCAGCTCCTTTCATTCAGTCAGTAGCTTCAAACATTTCTGGTATATGAAAAACATGTTTTTCAATGGCAAAAATCAATGAATATTGTAAATGCACAAACAGTAATATCTCCACATTGCACGGTGCAATTCTGAAATTTTTAGCTTTTTCCTGCTAATCCTAGCATGATAAAGAAGATTCAAAGAGAGTGAGATGCCACCTCCTTTCATTCAGTCAGTAGCTTCAAACATTTCTGGTATAAGAAAAAACGTTTTTCAATGGCAAAAATCAATGAATATTGTAAATGCACAAACAGTAATATCTCCACATTGCACGGTGCAATTCTGAAATTTTTTGCTTTTTCCTGCTAATCCTAGCATGATAAAGAAGATTCAAAGAGAGTGAGATGCCAGCTCCTTTCATTCAGTCAGTAGCTTCAAACATTTCTGGTATATGAAAAACATGTTTTTCAATGGCAAAAATCAATGAATATTGTAAATGCACAAACAGTAATATCTCCACATTGCACGGTGCAATTCTGAAATTTTTAGCTTTTTCCTGTTAATCCTAGCATGATAAAGAAGATTCAAAGAGAGTGAGATGCCAGCTCCTTTCATTCAGTCAGTAGCTTCAAACATTTCTGGTATATGAAACACATGTTTTTCAATGGCAAAAATCAATGAATATTGTAAATGCACAAACAGTAATATCTCCACATTGCACGGTGCAATTCTGAAATTTTTTGCTTTTTCCTGCTAATCCTAGCATGATAAAGAAGATTCAAAGAGAGTGAGATGCCAGCTCCTTTCATTCAGTCAGTAGCTTCAAACATTTCTGGTATATGAAAAACATGTTTTTCAATGGCAAAAATCAATGAATATTGTAAATGCACAACAGTAATATCTCCACATTGCAAGGTGCAATTCTGAAATTTTTAGCTTTTTCCTGTTAATCCTAGCATGATAAAGAAGATTCAAAGAGAGTGAGATGCCAGCTCCTTTCATTCAGTCAGTAGCTTCAAACATTTCTGGTATATGAAAAACATGTTTTTCAATGGCAAAAATCAATGAATATTGTAATGCACAAACAGTAATATCTCCACATTGCAAGGTGCAATTCTGAAATTTTTAGCTTTTTCCTGTTAATCCTAGCATGATAAAGAAGATTCAAAGAGAGTGA